>NC_090725.1:65761997-65819497 GCF_036898095.1 Palaemon carinicauda
AAGCCCAACTACAAAGAATGCATCTATAATGCCAGGGGTTGGTGCAGATATGGGGACAATTGCAGGTATACACACAAAAATAAATATGAAGGCGAAAGAGCAAATATAATAGAAAAGTTGGATTTTTTAATGGCAGAATTCTGGGAAATGAAGAAAAGAACATCATATCAGAACAGGAAGGAAGCATGGGAGAATCCATATTATTACCAATATTAAATAATGGGGATGAAACACAAACCATAATAGTGATGAATGCACAGGGTTTAGTCACGAGTAACTCTAAAAGGAAAATATAGTTCTTAGAAGAACTAACCCAAATTGAAAAAATAGATATATTAAATATAAGTGAAATATGGTATTCCCAAGAGACTGGCAGTGATGACCTGATAAAGGGTTTCCAAACTTATAGATCAGACAGAAAAAATAGGAATCAAGGGGGAACCGCAATATATGGAAGAGACATAAATCAAGGAAAAGTCTGTGAAAAATACAGCAACACAGAATGTGAATTGATTGCGGTAGAATTTGAACTTGAAAAACTAGTGAATATTGTAGTTTACAGACCCCCAAACACTAAGGAGTTTGACATAATAATAGAAAAAATAGATGATATATGTAGAAACCATAAAGACTGGAATATACTCCTATCCGGAGATTTTAACTTTCCTTTCGTGGATTGGAAAGAACGGATAGAAGAAAGTGGTTGTATGTATACATATAAAAAAGAGAGTAATAGTAGCGCAGAAGATAAGAGGAAATTTGAAAAGCTTCAAGATATGCTATTAGAACATAATATGCAACAAATAAACCACATTCCAACAAGAAAGGAAAATGTCCTAGATCTAGTATTTGTGAATGAGGTGAATTATGTTAAAGAAATAATAGTGTATAACACGGGAATTTCAGACCACAATGTCATAGAATTGATAGTCCATTCCAAAGCAAGTGATCGCAGAATTAATAAAAGCACAAAACTTTGGGAAGGATATGGAAAATATAATTTTTACAGTAAGAATATAAAATGGTCAGAAATAAATGAAGAACTGAATAAAGAATGGAAAAATGTATTTGTAAGTGATAATATACAGGTAAATATGGACATACTGTACAAAATACTGGAGAATATTGTTGAAAAATATGTACCGAAAAAAAACAATAAACAAAAGACGTGCATACAGAGACAGAAGGATCTTATTTCAGAAAATTAGAAAGTGGAAGAAAAATCTTGCAAAAGAAAAAAATGTGTGGAAAATGAGGGAAATAAAATGTAAGATAGAAAATGCAGAACAAAAGATTATTCAGTCGAAAGAAAATGAAAAAAGGGACTTAGAAGAAAGGACACTTCAAAATATAAAAAGAAACCCCAAAGTACTTTACTCCTATGCAAAAAAGATGAATAAAGGGAGATTAGAAATAGGCCCTCTAAGAATTGAAGGATGGCTAACGAATGAAAAAAAGGAAATATGCAACATATTAGCAGAAAAATATAAGAGTGAGTTCACACCAAGAATTGCGAATGAGAATAATGAAACAGAAATGAGAGAAGAAAATGTTGAATATCTAATGGATATAGATATTAATGAAGCAGATATTGTCACGGCTATAAGCGAAATTAAAAATGGATCGGCAGCCGGACCACATGGAGTTCCAGCGATTTTGTTAAAAAAAACTGCAAACACTATCGCGAAGCCGCTTGCAATACTGCTAAGACAAAGTGTAGATTTGAGCGAGATATATGTTAAACATAAATTAGCTTATATAACCCCTATCTTCAAAAGTGGATCAAGACTAGAGGCAAGCAATTATAGACCTGTTAGTCTAACATCACATATTATGAAAGTGTATGAGAGGGTAATAAAAAAGAAAATAATGAGCCATTTGGTTAAAAATAATTTGTTTAATATGGGTCAACACGGTTTCGTGCCTGGAAAAAGTACACAGACCCAACTGATAGCACACTATGAAAACATATACAAAAATATGATAAATGAAAAAGACACAGATGTGATCTATCTAGATTTTGCAAAAGCCTTTGACAAGGTAGACCATAACATATTGGAGAAAAAAATGAGAAAGCATAATATTGTGGGAAAGATAGGAAAATGGGTAAAAGAATTCCTGCAAAACAGAAAACAGATAGTGGTTGCAAATGACGAGAAATCAGATGAAACCCAGGTAATATCTGGTGTGCCACAAGGTACGGTATTAGCTGCACTGCTGTTTGTTATTATGATCTCAGACATAGACTGTGATGTTGAAAACTCCGTGGTGAGAAGTTTCGCCGATGACACAAGAATAAGTAGAGAAATTACTTGTGATGAAGATAGGAACTCACTACAAAGAGATCTAAACAAAATATATGAATGGGCGGAGATAAATAGGATGGTATTTAACTCCGATAAATTCGAATCAATAAATTATGGAAACAGAGAAGGAATGGTATATGCATACAAGGGACCCAATAATGAGACAATCACAAACAAGGAAGCAATTAAAGACCTTGGTGTAATGTTAAATAGGAATATGTTATGCAACGACCAAATAGCAACACTCTGTTGGCTAAATGTAAAGCAAAAATGGGAATGTTATTCAGACACTTTAAAACAAGGAAAGCTGAACACATGATTATGCTTTACAAAACTTATGTATGTGGTACACTCGAGTACTGCAATGTGATATGGTACCCACACTACCAAAAGGATATTGCGCAAATAGAGAGTGTACACAGGTCCTATATTGCTAGAATAGAAGAAGTTAAGGACCTTGACTACTGGGAAAGACTGAAATTTTTAAAACTATACAGTCTAGAAAGGAGAAGAGAACACTACATGATAATACAAGCATGGAAGCAAATAGAAGGAATTACTGAAAACATCATGGAGCTAAAAATATCAGAAAGAGCAAGCCGAGGTAGATTAATAGTGCCAAAAAATATACCAGGTAAACTAAGAAAGGCGCACAGGACATTAATCCACTACGCACCAGCATCGATAATGCAGCGACTATTTAATGTGCTGCCAGCTCATCTAAGAAACATATCAGGAGTGAGCGTAGATGTGTTTAAGAATAAGCTCGATAAATACCTAAGATGCATCCCAGACCATCCAAGACTGGAAGATGCAAAATACACCGGAAGATGCATTAGCAACTCTCTGGTGGATATACGTGGTGCCTCACACTGAGGGACCTGGGGGAACCCAAACAAAAAGTAAGGCAATAAGGCATAAGGTAAGGCTCTCTCTCTTTTGGAAGCATTATTGCATTTTAGAAAATTACTATTATTTAAATAGTTAATTGTGCTTTAATATGACAAATTCGTAGATAATTTGTATTTTTCCTAACGATACAAACCTTAGCTATTTATTTAGGGGTATTACTTTCTGCGAAGCTGAAATGACGAGCCGTTAAAATTTAGCGAGGATTAACTACCCACACCCCTAGTTAGCGGGGGGTAGGGGGAGGTAGCTTGCTACCGTTCCCACTCACACACCAGTGATTTAGCTCACTTTGTTTGTAGGTAGGACTTTAAGGGGGATAGGGCTGGCGGGCATGTTTGTATAAATAGCTAAGGTTTGTATCATTACAAAAAAAACAAATTATCTACGAATTTGTCACTTGTTCCGTAACTGTAATACAAACCTACGCTATTTATTTAGAGGTGACTCACCCATTAGGAAGGGTGGATGCCCCTGCCAATCTGGCATTTGGCTGTACCCGGGGGCTCCTTATCTCAGTATGTTAGTACTCAAAATAAGGAGACCCTCCCCCTCGCTAAAACCTTGCTACGCAAGATCCGCGGCCTACGCAAGCTGTGTGTTGAGATATTTAGAAGTGTGACTGTCTAGGTAAAGTTATTCCGGGTCTTTTTGTAGGAAAAACTGTTGTAACCAAGACTTTCTCAATACCACCTCGCCAGGGTATGGGGATGCAACAGTATTAGCTTAATACTAGGTACACAAGGGAGCATGGTTTACCTGCAGTGGTTTGAGGTCAGCTTATGCAGAGAACCCAGGATGCTGTTTTCCCTAAGAGAGGGGAAGATGAAGAAAACAATAAGAGCCAGTCAAATCTTTTCACTCACGCACACTAAATCCGGGTAACAGTGCCCTCAACTTCCTGCTACTTGTCCAATAAGGAGCTTGAGGTATACAACCAGCTGTTGTGCAGCCACCACAGGACCGAGTTCCTGTGGGTCACGTCTTGCAGGAGATAGGTTGTGAAAGTCACCTGGAGCATTCACACCCTTGCTTGTAAAACCTGCGTCATAGAGTAATCTGCTTAGAAGGGCCAGGGGCATAGCTATGCCCCTGACATCGTGAGTCGACATGTTGGATGAGGATCTGGATTCAGGGCGTAATTGATGACTCTGTGAATCCAGCAGAGATGATGCTTTGGTGATCCTCCTTTTGTCTCTCCCAGTGCTGATGACAAGAGAAGGGACCCGGGTAGGCTGTTGCCATTCTTTTGAAGTAAAGCTTCAAACCTTACCCCGGGTACAGTAACAGATGATTTAGATCATCCGTTACAGAGTGGAGACTTGTGTAGGATCCGTCACCTCTGGAGACTGTGTCTGGCAACATACTCGGGGACGAAACTGAACGTTGCCTTTCACCCTTCTCAATGGGCGATGACGAAAGAGAGACCATGAAGTTCATTGACTCGTTTGGCTGCTGTCAAAGTGTGTAGGAACACTGTCTTCTAAACCAGGTGAAAATTTGTTGCCTAGTGAAGTGGAACGTAAGGAGGTCTCCTTAGAGACTGGAGAACTTGAACCATGTTCCAAGAGGGAGGTCTCAATTCTGACTGGGAAAAGGCAAGTTGTAAGTCCGCACGAGTTAGGAAAGATCTAGCGATAAGGGGATGTCCTTTCCTTTCAGTTTGAAGGTGAGGCTCAAGGTTGAGTCATTGTCTTTACCTATTGCCCCCTGTGGCCGCGGGGGCATAACCCCCTGTGGCCGCGGGGGCATAAAAAAAATTAGAATAGCGCCAACGTTATCCCTGCGTGTCATAAGAGGCGACTAAAAGGGACGGGACGAGGGGGCTGGGAACCCCCTCTTCTGTATCTACATCCTGTGAGACATCGACAAAGAGATGGAGCTGGGGGGAGAGTGACTGCTCCCCGCACTCTAGTTTTGGGGTGTTTGAATGTGCGTGGATGTAATACGATAGAGAGTAAAAGATGTGAAATTGGAAGTATGTTTAGGAATAGAAGGATGGATATATTGGCCTTGTGTGAGACAAAGATAAAAGGAAAGGGTGAAGTGATGTTTGGTCAAATGTCTGGTAGAGTGTCTGGGATTGAAAAGGGAAGAGCGAGAGAGGGTGTGGCTTTATTGCTGAGTGAATGGATGACAGGTAAAGTAGTGGAATGGAAGGAGATATCATCTAGGTTAATGCGGGTAAGGGTTAGGTTGGGTAGGGAATGTTGGGCGTTTGTCAGTGCGTATGGGCCAGGTAGTGAGAAAAGTGAAGAAGAACGAAATGAGTTTTGGAATGAATTAACTAGGTGTGTAGAAGGACTGGGTAGAAGGAATTATGTAGTTATGGATGACTTAAATGCCAGAGTGGACACTGGAGAGGTAGAAGGTGTCATTGGGAAATATGGCGTACCAGGTGAAAATGAGAGTGGTGAGAGACTGGTAGATATGTGTGTTGAGCAAGAAATGGTGATAAGTAATAGCTTTTTCAAAAAGAAATATAAAAACAAGTATACATGGGTAAGAGTGGCAAATGGAAGAGTAGTAGAAAGGGCATTAATGGATTATGTGTTGATAACTAAAAGAATGTTTGGAAGATTGAAAGACGTGCACGTGTTTAGGGTTATGGCTAACGGTATGTCTGATCATTTTTTGGTGGAAGGAAAATTAGTTGTAGCAAAAGAGTGGGGGAATAGAGTAGGTGGATGTAAAAGGGAGCTAGTGAGGGTTGAAGAGCTAATAAAACCGGGGGTAAAAAGTAAATATCAAGAAAGGTTGAAAATGACATATGACGAAATGAAAGTAAGAGAAACTGGTAATTTAGAGGAGGAGTGGAAGTTAGTAAAAGAAAATTTTGTTGGGATTGCAAGTGATGTGTGTGGCAAGAAGGTTGTTGGAGGCAGCATGAGGAAGGCAGTGAATGGTGGAAAGAAGGAGTGAAGGTAAAAGTGGAAGAGAAAAAGAGGGCTTTTGAAGAATGGCTGCAGAGTAATAGTATAGAGAAGTATGAAAAATATAAAGAAAAATGTGGAAGTAAAGCGCAAGGTACGTGAGGCAAAGAGGGCAGCTGACCTGAGTTGGGGTTTAGGGATTGGGTCAGTCATATGAAGAGAATAAGAAGAAGTGTTGGAAAGAAGTGAAGGGAGTAAGGAAGGCTGGCTCAAGAATTGAAGAGACAGTGAAAGATGGAAATGGAAGGTTGTTAAAAGGAGAGGAGGCAAGGAAAAGATGGGCAGAATATTTTGAAAGTTTACTGAATGTTAAGGATAATAGGGAGGCAGATATAATTGCTGTTGCAGGTGTTGAGGTGCCAGTGATGGGAGATGAGAATGAGAGAGAGATTACAATAGATGAAGTGAGGAGAGCACTTGATGAAACGAGAGTAGGAAAAGCGTCTGGTATGGATGGTGTGAGAGCTGAGATGTTGAAGGAAGGGGGTATGACTGTACTTGAATGGTTGGTGAGATTGTTTAATATGTGTTTTGTGTTGTCAATGGTACCAGTAAATTGGGTTTATGCATGTATTGTACCACTATATAAGGGTAAGGGAGATGTGCATGAGTGTTGTAATTCAAGAGGTATTAGTTTGTTGAGTGTAGTTGGAAAAGTGTATGGTAGAGTAATGATTAATAGGATTAAGGATAAAACAGAGAATGCAATCTTAGAAGTACAGGGTGGTTTTAGAAGAGGTAGGGGTTGTGGTAGGGGTTGTATGAATCAGATTTTTACAGTAAGGCAGATATGCGAGAAATATTTAGCAAAAGGTAAGGAGGTGTATGTTGTGTTTATGGATCTGGAGAAAGCGTAGGATAGAGT
The DNA here is from genome assembly GCF_036898095.1 of Palaemon carinicauda. Lineage (NCBI taxonomy): Eukaryota > Metazoa > Arthropoda > Malacostraca > Decapoda > Palaemonidae > Palaemon > Palaemon carinicauda. The sequence continues at coordinate 65,769,011 of NC_090725.1, forward strand.
TGATAGGGAAGCAATGTGGAATGTGATGAGGTTATATGGAGTTGGTGGAAGGTTGTTGCAAGCAGTAAAAAGTTTCTACAAAGGTAGTAAAGCATGTGTTAGGATAGGAAATGAAGTGAGTGATTGGTTTCCGGTGAGAGTGGGGCTGAGACAGGGATGTGTGATGTCGCCGTGGTTGTTTAACTTGTATGTTGATGGAGTGGTGAGGGAGGTGAATGCTCGAGTGCTTGGACGCGGATTAAAACTGGTAGACAAGAATGACCATGAATGTGAGGTAAATCAGTTCTTGTTTGCGGATGATACTGTACTGGTTGCAGATACAGAAGAGAAGCTTGGCCGATTAGTGACAGAATTTGGAAGTGTGTGTGAGAGAAGGAAGTTGAGAGTTGATGTGGGTAAGAGTAAGGTTATGAGATGTACGAGAAGGGAAAGTGGTGCAAGGTTGAATGTCATGTTGAATGGAGAGTTACTTGAGGAGGTGGATCAGTTTAAGTACTTGGGGTCTGTTGTTGCAGCAAATGGTGGAGTGGAAGCAGATGTACGTCAGGGAGTGAATGAAGGTTGCAAAGTGTTGGGGGCAGTTAAGGGAGTAGTAAAAAATAGAGGGTTGGGCATGAATGTAAAGAGAGTTCCTTTATGAGAAAGTGATTGTACCAACTGTGATGTATGGATCGGAGTTGTGGGGAATGAAAGTGATGGAGACAGAAATTGAATGTGTTTGAGATGAAGTGTCTAAGGAGTATGGCTGGTGTATCTCGAGTAGATAGGGTTAGGAACGAAGTGGTGAGAGTGAGAACGGGTGTAAGAAATGAGTTAGTAGCTAGAGTGGATATGAATGTGTTGAGGTGGTTTGGCCATGTTGAGAGCATGGAAAATGGCTGTCTGCTAAAGAAGGTGATGAAAGCAAGAGTTGATGGGAGAAGTACAAGAGGAAGGCCAAGGTTTGGGTGGATGGATGGAGTGAAGGAAGCTCTGGGTGATAGGAGGATAGATGTGAGAGAGGCAAGAGAGCGTGCTAGAAATAGGAATGGATGGCGAGCGACTGTGACGCAGTTCCGGTAGGCCCTGCTGCTTCCTCCGATGCCTTAGATGACCGCGGAGGTAGCAGCAGTAGGGGATTCAGCATTATGAAGCTTCATCTGTCGTGGATAACGGGGGAGGGTGGGCTGTGGCACCCTAGCAGTACCAGCTGAACTCGGTTGAGTCCCTTGTCAGGCTGGGAGGAACGTAGAGAGTAGAGGTCCCCTTTTTTGTTTTTGTTTCATTTTTTGATGTCGGCTACCCCCCAAAATTGGGGGAAGTGCCTTGGTATATGTATGTATGTATGTATTGGAACTGAAAATGGTGGTCTTTTCCTCTTGCATATACTCGAGGATTCCGCTATTGCTGGAATATAGGTATCGAGTGGAAAGATACGCTTTCCTATGACACCAACCACAGATGATGTTATACTTTGCCTGGTAGACTAATGCTGAGGAATTCCTCAGATATCTAGACAACCTCTTCGCAGCTTATTGCAAAAAGCCTCTGTGAGAGAAGAGGTACTGGGTAGTCTCCAGGCGTACAATCATAGCAAAGCTATAGCTTGTGAGCTTGTGGTAGATGTCGAAGTGTGGTTGTCTGTGACGTGGAGAGGGTTCTCTGGAAGGCTCTATCAGGAGCTGCAAAAGGTTTGGAAACCGTTCTGCGTAATGCCATAGCGGAGCTATGAGAACCCTTGAGAGGCTGACCAATCTTCTAGCATTCTTGAGTACCCTTCTCCAGACAAAACAGGGACAAGACAGAAACGTCGTTGTTGTACCCACCGTTGTTGGCATGCTTCTTGCCAGAGAGCCTTGGGGTCTAGGACTGGGGAGCAGCGGAAGCCTGAGGTTCAGGGGCGTTGCGAACAGATCCCTAGTTGGAGAACCCGGTAAAGTCGGGACTTTGTCCGCTACAAGGTGATCCAAAGACCATTCGGTACACCTTATCTGTGATGTTGTGCACAGATTGTCAGCGAGCATATTCCTTTAGTCTGGAATGAAGCAGGCTGATAGTAGTACCGAACGGACTTTGGCCTATCTTAGTATTTACACTGTTAGATGGGAAGAGGCTGTGAACAAGTTCCTTCTTGCTTGTTGATGTGAGCCTGTAAGTGGTGTGTCGTGTTGTCGCTCATCACATCACTGAGTGGCCCGTTAGGAACTGATGAGGCTGTTGAAGGACCAGAAAGTTGGCCTTCATCTCCTTAGAGATTTAAGTGAAGGTACTTTTGGACTCTGTCCAGAGGCCTGAGGTTGTGTGATCCAGCACTATGGTCCCTCCTCCCTTCTTTTGATGTGTTTAAGCACAGCATCAAGTCCGAGGGGTGGGGAAGGATGAGAAGGTTATACCACTCCGTAGATTCTCGATTGACACCCCTCCCTTGAGGTTCGTCCAAACTTCTGGTCCCATGGGAGTTGGAATGTCTGGGGAATCGAAGGCCTGATTCCAATCGGACTCAAGCCGTCCCTGGAGAGAATAAATATTGAGGCGGCAGTTGGAGGCTAGACAGGCCAGAGATGATAGGTGTCCAAGGAAAAGAAAAAATAGTCACTCTCGGCTGAGAGTTCTCGTTTTGAGAAAGGGTCTTGTGACTTTTCTATGCCTGTCTTTGATGAGAAGGCTTTGTGGAGATTGGTGTCTAAAATCATTCCCAGATACACCAGTCTTCTGAGAGGGAAGTATGGAAGACTTCCACAGATTTACCTTGATCACCCGATCTTGGTAGAAAGACTTCAGAAGTTCCGGTGCCAATGCAAAGTTGCCAACGAGTCTGCTAAGGTCAGTCAGTCGTCCAGAAACGGAAGAGACAGAAGCCGATCCTGTGACACCAGGATGGGTGCTGTGGAAAGATCGAAGCACAGTGCCCTGAACTGGTGTTTCTTTTTTGTCTAGCCTGACTCTTCAATCCTTCCTAGATGATGGATGGTTTGGGCCTGGAACTATACGTCCTTTAGGTCCAGCGTACAAATGAAGACCTGTGGTCTTACCCCTTGTCCGAACGCCAACATGGTGTGGACATCGACCCAAAGGGATAGCTCCTTGCGGATCCTTTCGCATGGGAGATTGTTGACACTAGGGTCTTCACTAGTCGCGTAAAGGATGGGACGCGATACCCTGCGTATGGATTCTTCCCAGGGAGAGAACTCCTTCAACTGATAGAAGTAAGGCAACGCTTAACCCTACCATGCGCCCAGATGGGATTGATGCTATTCCTTAGAGCAGCATCAGTCTGGATAATGTTAATCAATGGTTAACGGCTGGGTATCGTGGTTACTGTGCAGTTGGAGAGTGCTCGCAAGTAGTCACCAGTCGACAAGCCGCTGATGAGGGTTGTCGATCGTTTGCCGATCACTTTAGTGGATTGGTGTGATGGCCAACGGTGAGTAGCGAGAAGTGTGTTGTATGCCTTCTGATCTAGGGAATCATGGGCAGAGGTTGACTAGTAAGTCCGAGTCACGAACTGCTGGTGAACGGCGAATTGCCGATGATTGGTGAATCGGCGATCTGTGAACTGAAGATGGTAACTGACAGGCAGATGAAGGCTATCTGGTCAGTCAGTCAAGGAAGGTTGGCAATTAATGAGTTGGTAATCTGCTTGGAGAACCCTGAGAGACAGCAGAATGGTTTAATGATAGTCAGTTGGTGATGGTGAGCCATAGATGATCAGCGATCGATCGCGGACCGGTGATCGGTGAGCTAAAGATCAGCAAGCTGACGATTGACTGGTCAGAGATCAGCAAGCTGACAATTGGCTGGTCAGAGATCAGCGAGCTGAGGTCGATGATCGAAGAAAGACGAGCTACCCATTGGCGATCTAGTGATCTGCAAGCTGATGACTGGTTATTAACTAGAAATCGGCAAGTGGCACGCTAGCAATCAGAGATCGTTAGCAATGGGAAAGACTAGAGGTCAATGATCAGAGAGACATGAGCTAGCAATTGGCAATCTGGTGATCGGCGAGCTAGCGATCAGCAAACAGTGATCTTGTGATCAGTCGCTTGATGATTTCTCATTGGTAATTAGAGATTTGCGAGCTAATGATAGGCCGTTTCCAACGTTCAGATCGTGTTTGCTGACGGTGGTACTATCGAGAAAAACTCCTGAAGAGAAAGGGACCAAGGAGTCTCGACCGATGGTAGATGCATTTAATTCCCCTTGGAAGATGGAATCTTCGGGATCTTGAACCCTTCTGCGAAGTCGCTTGATGATTTCTCATTGGTAATTAGAGATTTGCGAGCTAATGATAGGCCGTTTCCAACGTTCAGATCGTGTTTGCTGACGGTGGTACTATCGAGAAAAACTCCTGAAGAGAAAGGGACCAAGGAGTCTCGACCGATGGTAGATGCATTTAATTCCCCTTGGAAGATGGAATCTTTGGGATCTTGAACCCTTCTGCGAAGCCTCTTCCCTCTTTTCCCGGCAGCCATGCTGTTATGCGTTTGCAGGGAGAGGAATGAGGCAATGGTAACCTGTCAAAAAGTGTTCATTCTTTTTGCGTATTGCACAAGTACACAGGAGAGTACTGGAGCCATGGTGCACAGGAGGATGCTGGTGCTCAGTTTCTGCTGGAGCAAAGTTTTCAGTGAATGCGCAGAAGAGCAGTGGCAAGCAGGCAAGCAGTGGTGCGCAGGTGAGCGCTGGCTCTTTGGCAAAAGCTAGCGCATTGGCGAGCATTGGATCTGAGAGCGCTGGCTCTTTGGCAAGAGCTGGCGCATTGGATTTGAGAACGCAACTGTGCATGAGAGTGCAATAACCAGAGAGAAGGATCCAATGTAAAACTGTCTGGCCAGTCAAAGGACCCCATAAATCTTTAGCGGTAGTATCTCAACGGGTGGTTGGAAAAAAGTTCAACTGCTGAGTAAAGGATTCACGTTTGTCATGGTGTAGGAACAATTGGAAATAAAAAGCAGGGTAATACACTATGGCTTCCATCTTCATTACTGAAAAACTAATAATAAGATTATCTAAAATAAAATTATATGCTCTCTACCATACAAGTAATACAAAGTCATTACGTAACAAAATCCCTTATTGGTTTTAATTTTCAAGATAAAAAAGACAATGCTCCGTCCATTTTCTGCCACAACATTTGCCTCATGATTCACACACCTACAGTAGAATGATGTTCAGGGTGAAAAATTAGATGAAAATTCTCCATGTAAACAAAGCACAAATTAATTTTGGAAATTATCAGAGGATATACCAGCCCCACTGAGCTCAAACAACACTAATCTAAATAATGCAATCATTTGAAAAAATCATACAATCAGAAAACTCAACCATTCAAGAAACATGATCTGGCTCCAATTAAACAAGAACTAAAAGTGAGATATAGTAAGATGATGATGGTGGTTCCACTTACCAATCATCTAGAGGTACTAAAAGGGCTAGTAGTAATAATAGATCATAACAGGGAAAAAATAATTGTGATATCAAAACTTGATAGAGAAGCTTTGCTCTAAGAACAATATATGCTAATGAATATCAGGTAAATCAATAGACATGATCATGCTTCTATACAATCATTTACAAGATATATCAATCCTATTTTAACAGAAGCCATGTTAGATCTAGGGTCATTATTGGTTGCAAATTCATACACAAATAGAAAAAAAGGACTTACCACTTGATTTTGACATACACGTAGGAACACATAGTTTTTATTTGTCCTTGATTCATTTAGTGGTACTCCTAAGCCAATAACAGCTCCACACCTTAATTCAAGACAGTCTGTCGGTTGGCGCAGTTCAAAGTTTTCAACATATGTAACATTGCTTGGCTGACAATGGAAAAAAAACACATTAAAAGTACTAGAATATTACAAAATTACATAATTCTTCCATATTAAATAATTACATAATTATAGCATATTACATAATTATGAGCAACTGTGTATACTGTACGGAAACTATGAAAACCAATATTTCACCAAGTTTTACGTAACTAACTTCAAATAGAATGTGTCTTGAACAACCATAAATTGAATCATTCATAGATATTAATCATATACAGTATACAGTATTTATGCTTTTATCACAACTGCTAAGGAAATTGGTGTGTAAATCTATTTTTGGGTGAGATAGCCATGTCGTCTAGATGGAAGGTTCCTATAAGTAGCTTCCTAAGGGATATTTGACTACAGTGATATTCCCAGAGAATTTACCTTTAGGTCTCCAGAATTCTAACTCCTGGCGCGAATATCCTTAAAATTTCTCATAAGGATATCGCATAAATCAGGGGACGTATATCTTGATACGACACATAGCAATCTTCACCCCGAATAGCAATTTCGCTTTGAAGGGGAAAGTGGCAAAATTTGAAGGGGAGCCGATATCAAGGTTACCCTTCCTCCCTTGTTACTATGAGTATCTAGATGGCGCTGTACGTAACCGTCACGCTTATTCCTTGTAGCCTTGAGCATGGTGCTACAGATATAGTCCTGCCAAGGCCTTTTCTATAGAAAAGGAGGGTGGGTTCATCAGGATGACATGGTTATCTCACCCAAAAATAGATTTTTCGCTTCGCTCAAAATCCGTTTTTTGGGCTCAGGCCATGTCGTCCTGATGGAAGGTTACTAGAGAATTATTTAGAAAGTATTGTATCTGTGGATTTTCCAAAAGTGCCTTAACCTTGGGACAGTTACTCCTTGGTCATCCAGACCATAGAAACATATGATGTTACCGTTATACGTCATTACTGCTAATCATATACCATGTTAGTGCTTCCTGCCCCCTGCAGGGAAGAATCATACTAGTCATAGGAAAGGAGTCTCAAGGTTTGCATATAACATATGAACAAACATAGCATCAAAAACATAAAGGTCTCGCTGTATGCGTTACCAAATAATGTTTGTACTCGCACAAGAACAAAGGTATTAGCTACATATCTTGTTCGTATAAACATATGCAGTTTATTAAAGGAAAATAATACTCAGTTTATTAAAGGAAAATAATACTCAGACATATTTTTGTTGAAAATCAATTTTAGGGCGAAATAAGACGCAAATACACATCAAGTATTTATTGGTAATAAATAACCAGCAAAATAAACATACATAACATAATGTTAATAAATGCAATAAGAAACATGTTCAACAATCAAAGTCCAGGAAATGTTTGTTTCACCTGAAAGGGAAAATATGTTAGAGCCACTGTAAACTGAAAATTTATCAAATTTTCTAATAGTGTATGCATTTCTGTGATACTGATTGCCTCTTCACACTGTGTAAGAACACACGGCACAAGTGTTATCTCTCTCTTTCTTCACCTTAAATAACTAGAACAGTCCTTAGCGTCACCTTGGTGACACTTATTTTAAAGTATTGCACTATGAAAGGTCAATACCTTCACCCTTACATTGACAATCCCAATCAATTCACTGTTCATCGCAGCACTAGACGACAGGTTTTAGTACACTACCTGCCGCCACCACAAAACGTTCTTGCACTTACTTCGTGTAATGTTTGAAAAACACTCTGGATGACTTCCATCCAGTGTATGAGCGAAGACGCTCAAAGTCCACGTATTGAAAGAAATTCAATGATGAAGCAATTTTTCTTGGATCATGACCTGTGGGTGTACTGTCAGGATCCACTCTGCGAATAAAATAGGTGATCTTCGCCCTTAGTTGTTTAAGGGATAGGTTTGACCCTGAGGTTTCTCCTTTAAAGAACTGTCCTCCCCTGAAGTCTGAAGTTCTACGAAGATAGACCTTTAGACACTCCACTGGGCACAGCGAGACATCTTCCTTCTGAGGGCAGATTCTCCAGGGACCCCACCTTTTGGTGGGTAGCTCATTCTTGGCGAGAAATGTTGGTTCAGGAAAAAGATTCAGTTCTCCAACTTCTGTGAACTGAATATGGCCCTCATCTCTGGATAGGGCCACTATTTCACTAAATCTGGTCCCCGAGGCTAGAGCAAACAAGAATATAACTTTTTGAGTTAAGTCTTTCAGAGAGCAATCCTCATTGTTCACTGTTGAAGCAAAGTGTAGGACCTTATCCAAGGACCATGAAATGGGCTTCGGAGGGGCTGCAGGCCTGAGTTTAGCACAAGCCTTAAGAATCTTATTAAAGATTTCGTTTGACAAGTCTACTTGGAAGGGGTATAGCAGAGGTCTAGTCAAGGCTAGTACACGTGGTTATCGTATTGGCTGCCAAACCTTGTTTATGAAGGTGGATAAAGAAGGATAAACAGAAGTCTATTGAGATTTCTTTTGGTCCTTTTGCCTTGACGAAAGCAACCCACTTCCTCCAAGATGACTCATATTGTCTTCTAGTAGACTTAGACTTATATTCTTCCAAGAAGTCTATATAGTCTTTCGAGAACCCAAACCTTTTGTTTACTGCTAAGGAGAGAAAATCATGAGATGTAGGTTTTGGGTTTTCTGTGATGAAGTGAAGACAGTCGACTTCTGTACTTGTTGAGTCAGTACTGGGTCCGGCAGAGGGATCAGCCTCAGTTTCAGTTCCAGTACTAGAGGGAACCAATTGCTCTTTGGCCACTTGGGAGCCACTAGACCTGCCGTTCCCTGAAAGGATCTCAAATTGTTGAGGACCTTCATTAAGAGATTGGTTGGAGGGAACAGGTAAATCCAGTCCCATCTGTTTCAGTCGAGAGACATGGCATCCATCGCTTCCGCTAGAGGGTCCTCGTATGGGGCCACATAACGAGGTAGTTTCTTGTTGTCGCTCGTCGCGAAGAAGTCAATCTGCAGTTTTTGGACTTGACATAAGATGAAGAATGATCCTGCGTCTAGGGACTATTCTGACTCTATCGGCGTGAGCCTGGATAAAGCGACCGCCGTTACATTGCGGAACCCTTGAAGGTGAACTGCTGATAAATGCCATCTCTTCTTTTCCGCTAGGCGGAAGATGGCCAACATCACTTGGTTGATTTGGGGTGATCTCGAGCCTTGACGATTCAAACATCTCACAATCACCTCACTGTCCAGGATCAGACTTATGTGGACTGAATTGCGAGGGGACAGTTTCTTCAGCGTAAGAAAGACTACCATGGCTTCCAAAATGTTGATGTGGAAGGTCTTGAATAGAGAAGATCAAGTCCCTTGGACTATCCGTTGTTGGGAGTGACCTCCCCATCCTTCCTTTGATGCATCCGTATGGATGATGACTGAAGGTAGAGGTGGTTGCAAGGGCACGGACCTCTTCAGGTTCTTGGCCTTCGACCATGGCTTGAAAAGTGATCGTAGTCGAGTCGGTATCGGTCTTCTTAGATCTCTTCGAGCGTTTGATACGTATCTTCTCCAGACTCCTGATGCATCTTTTAGCTGTGCTCCTAGCACTAGGTCTGTCACTGATGCAAACTGCAGAGAACCCAGTACTCTCTCCTGTTGGCGTCTTGATATCCTATTGGATTTCAGTAGTCTCTTGACAGATCCCGCTATCTCTCCCCTCTTCCCTGGGGGAATGGAGAGACGGTGTGACTTTAAATTCCAATGTATTCCTAGCCATTGAAACCCTTGAGCTGGAGATAATCGAGACTTCTTGACGTTGATCTTGAATCCCAGATGTTCCAGGAATTGGATCACTTTCTTGGATGCTTGCATGCACTCCATCTCGGATGCTGCCCACACCAGCCAGTCGTCCAGGCAGGCTACTACCTGGACACCTTCTAGGCGTAGTTGTTGAACGACTGCATCTGGCTATATTTAGTCCAAAGGGCATGGCTCTGAAGACGTATTTCTTCTTCTGTAGCCTGAATCCTAGGTAGGAGGAGAGAGGGCGGTTGATTGGAATATGCCAATAGGCATCTGCTAGGTCTATCGAGACTGTGTACGGCCCTTTTGGCAGCAGGGTCCTTATGTGTTGAAGGGTTAACATCCTGAACTTGTTTTCTATGAACTTGAGTGGCGACAAGTCCAGAATGACTCTGAGTTTGTCTGAGTCTTTCTTGGGAACACAAAAAAGCCTTCTTTGGAATTTGATGGACTTTACCCTCCTTATCACCCGTTTGCTCAAGAGTTCTCGGGTGTATTCTTCCAGGACGGGGCTGGAGTGTTGGAAGAATTGCGGAAATGATGGTGGAGCTGTCCTTCAGCCCCATCCTAGTCCGTTCTTGATTAGGCTGTGGGCCCAAGGATCGAAGGTCCAGCGATCCTGAAATCTTTGGAGTCTTCTTCCTACCGGAAGCATCTCATTGCTTTGACTGTCCGGAGGACTTGCCTCCTTGACCGCGTCCTCCCTTACCCCATCTTCCACTTGGAGGGTATCTAGAGGAGGCCCTTTTCGACCCTCTACCTTTAGGACAAAAGGTAGTGGTCTGCCTCTCATACGCAGGATTAAATGCTGGTGACTGGGCAACCAGCTGCTGAGGCACCATCTGGTAAGATGGCTGGGGTTGTGCCACCATCTGGGGCACCGCGGTCATGGGAACGAGGCACCATCTGGTAAAATGGCTGGGGTTGTGCCTCCATCTGGGGCACCGCAGTTATGGGAACTGCGGGAAGTTGTTGCTGCTGTTGTCTGACAGGGCGAGAGGGCAACCTGGGTCTTTTCGTCTTCCTCTTAGGTTGGGGACCCTCATCCGGGGAAGACTTCCTCTTCGCCGACATGCCCCACCTCTGGAGAAGATTTCTATTCTCCGTGGCGGCCTTGTCTACTACTTCTTTGACCACTTCGCTCAGTTAGAGGTCTTTTCCCCAGATATTGGAGGCTATCAGCTTCCTGGGTTCGTGTTTTACTGTAGCCGAAGCAAACACGAACTCCCTACATGCGCGTCTGACTCTAACAAAGCCATATAGGTCTTAGACCAGCGTAGCCAAATGAGATTTGGCCATGACCATATTCATGCCTGGGGTTCTGCTGTTGCTTGCTGTTGCCTCCAAGCAAATCTGGAGGGACAGGGATGCGACAAGTCTCTCCTTTGTCTCTTGCTCCCTACGCAAGAGAAAGTCAGACAGCTTGGGGAGGTTTTCACTGAACTGACGTCCAGCAATATCTGCCTCCAACTTCCCAACTGAGAAGGTAAGGTGGATTACCTTGCAGTCCTTATCCTCCGTAGGCAGGGCTAGGGATAAGGGTCTACACTCCTTGAGTGTAGGGCAGGGTTTGCCTGCCTCTATTGCCTTCATAACTGCCTTAAACCTTTTGCAGTAAAGGGAAAGGCTAGGTTGGCTGGAGCAAGAAAGGAGGGGTGTTTCTTGCTAAGGGCTGACACTTTCAAGTTAGTGAAGCCCTTGCCTTTCAGGCTACATGACAACAGAGCCTGAGCTTTTTCATGGTCAAGAACTATGACCTCCTATGGTTCTGTCTCCTCCTTGGACGTAGGTTCCGCCTTCAAGCGGATGAAGCAGTCTGGGTAAGAATTAAAGCTGGGCCAGAAGTCAACTTCCTCTATAAGGACAGCCCCCAGCTTTTCTGATATGAATATCTTACCATTGGTAATAGGCATGTATTCTGCATGCCTCCAAGGGTTCACATCTGAGCAAGGTGGAAGATCTTTTATGTTAAGTCCTCTCTGAGATCCACGGGACGCGGCGACATGGTCCATCCTTCCCTTCAGTTCAGCGTCCCTTTCTTCGTTCTGCTTACGAAGACTCTCCATCATAGCCATGAGCCTAGCCCATGCTTTATTCATGTCATCTGATGGAGGAGCAGAAGACGTAGAGGGTAATGGTTCTGGGGCCGGAACCGACGAAACGGACTCCGATTCGACGTCATCCTCTTCAATTTCGGAAGCCAGGGTAGACTCCTCTTCTAGACCTTCCGCTAGAAGGTCTTTCTCAGTGTCCTCAGACACCTCCGACATCCTCTCATCTAGGTGGATGTCCTTCATTGCGTCAGAGACGTCCGTATCTACGGAAATCTGGACGCAAGGGATCTCAGGTTGAGGCTGGGGTATAACAGCTTCCACACCCACCTTAGGGAACAGACAGGCTTGCATCCGTTCATTCGGAAGGTAAGGCCCCGTGGCATTCTTTTGAAATCCACGAACCCATCTGCGCAGCTTACTTCGTGCTGCATCCCTTGACTCCGCTGTCTTGGGGTCATCAAAAGCCTCAGTAACCAAGGCCTTGCAAACATTGCAGTCCTGGGGTCCCAGTACTTCAGAGGTCCCTTGGAGATAGAGCAGAGAGAATGAGCCCTGCAATCTTCATGGCCACAGAAGTCCTTACTCCTCACGTTGCAAAAGACTCTAAGGCACTTGAGATGGTCCTCCTGTAAAGAGAGGAAAAATAAATGAGTATGCGGTAGTTCATCTCACCTGACAAACTATATAAAATATTATTATTAATATTTTTGCATATTTTATTGCATATAGCTTAGGATAGACAAGCTAGAAAGGAATTAGGAAAGACACATACATTACTTGTGTTTCCTGTCCAGCCAATTGCTGTGACCTCCCCCATAATTAAAACCTAGAGTTTTTCTATTCAGGAAACCCGGTGGAAGAATTCTAACCTGTAAGGATAGATAAGTGTAACTTAAAACTGACTTTCCAAAGGTTTTAATAATGTGGGTAAATTGTAACTTATCATCTATCAGTATGTTGAAAGAAACCTTTTCTTTCCATATATAATTGGTCTCAACAATAGACTGTGCAAGGATACACAGGGTATGTTGTAAAATAACTACTGTATACTTTATACTATAGTTTTCTATCTGCAGTATGATCTATACTACAAATATACTGGCTACTGTATAATCATATACTGTAGATGCCGGCTAGGCTAGCACCTGGCGGCACAGTCCAGCCGGCGGTAGTACCGGCGCATCGACCCGGCCGGCATCTGCCGGGTAGGTTAGTACACGGCGGCACTAGCCGATAGAGAGAGAGAAAGTAAGGAGTGAAGGGTACCTTATTAAATGTGTATTAACAATAAATAAGGATGTAAGTACTCAATCTTACTGTCTTCCTCCAGAATGAGGGTTCAAATGAAAGAGGGAGAATGATCATTCAAGCTTCCATCCAATCACAAACCTGTGACGGTGCCGAGAGAGGGGTTGTGAACTCAAAGGTAGGATGCAATCAACTGAGTTTTTTTGGTGACCCCGGAGTGACTCGCTCCTCCTGCCTCCCCCCCTCCTCCACCTCTCACCGTTACTATGACGCTGTCAACGCATACCTTCTGCAGCAGTACTCGCCGTCGCCAGCCGCCCGTATAGCAACGCCTTTTCAGTCTCTCAACAACCGTTGGGGGACCAAAGGGCTTCGCTCACCCTCGGGAAAATGACCAGTATCACTCGCCTGCAACCTGCCGCAGACAGCTCTCATCGTGAGGTGAACCTACTTCGTGCCCTTATGGACAGCCACTTCATGACCTTCTCCTACCACCGTCACATTGGTGACCCCGGAGTGACCCGCTCTGACTCCAGATCAGAAGGCTGGGTGTTCGGGTCACTCCGGGGTCACCAATGTGACGGTGGTAGGATAAGGTCATGAAGTGGCTGTCCATAAGGGCACGAAGTAGGTTCACCTCACGAGGAGAGCTGTATGCGGCAGGTTGCAGGCGAGTGATACTGGTCATTTTCCCGAGGGTGAGCGAAGCCCTTTGGTCCCCCAACGGTTGTTGAGAGAGCTGAAAAGGCGTTGCTATACGGGCGGCTGGCGACGGCGAGTACTGCTGCAGAAGGTATGCGTTGACAGCGTCATAGTAACGGTGAGAGGTGGAGGGGGGGGGAGGCGGGAGGAGCAAGTCACTCCGGGGTCACCAAAAAAACTCAGTTGATTGCATCCTGCCTTTGAGTTCACAACCCCTGGCTCTATGATTGATTTATTATTAGAGGGTACACTCGGGCACACTATTCTACCTTATTTCTCTTCCTCTTGTTATTACCATTCTTAAAACATTTTACTTTAATTGTTTATTACTTCTGTTGTATCATTTATTTTTTTATTTCCTTTCCTCACTGGGCTATTTTTCCCTGTTGGAGTCCTTGGGCTTAAAGTATCTTGCTTTTTGAAATAGGGTTGCAAATTAGCTAATAATAATAATAATAATAATAATAATAATAATAATAATAATAATAATAATCTTCTTCATGGTCTGCATCTTTTCCTACTCTTATATGGGGTCGATATTTCTGGCCAGAATCAATATACCCAATATAAATAGTGGAATGTTTGTATGTTAGGAAAAATACAAATTTGCCATATTTCTTGCTGTCTTATGTTGCTAATAACTTTGTGCTTTTTCTTTTAGAAATGAGTACAGTAATTGTCCTGGCAAAATGTCCTGTTATAGGGCTACTGTATATTAAAGGAAGAAGACAAGGATATGCAGTTGTTTTACTGAATAAACTGTAAATGTTTGACAGTTTTCTGTGCAAACCTACTGTTATCCACATCATCCTTATTTCTGTTGCTGTCATTTCCTCGCTAGTGTGGCCTTAAGACAATGACTAAAACGTGAACCCAAGGAATTTAGCTTAGATGACGACAATTTAAATCTAAAGAATTTGGCATTCCTTAAACATCATTAGTCCCCTGTTGGATGAAGGGGCTTTTGCTGCAGCTGAGTGTTTAATGGTAAGGGCACCGCCCTGCCATGTCTTTCTGACCAATGATAAGGTGCTAAAGGCATACAGTATCACCTGATATTGTTGTCACTGCTGCTTTGAATAATCCCCTGTGGCCTCTTTCCGTGTGGGAGTGTCGTCGTTGGCCTGCAGGACTGCGTAGGAGGCGAACATTAAATTCTTCCGTTTCCTCTGCCTCATCTTATATTCTTTAGACATTGCTACTTCTAGAGGTTAAACAAGTTGAAGATATCATTGAAGAAGTCCTGAAGGAGGACATTGCCTGGAACTTTGCTTTCCCCCAGCCCAGGGGGGAGAGGCACAGTCTTCAGCGATGAGATAGCAGTTGCTTATCCTTTTCAAGCTGTCAGCAATTCTCCCCAAAAGAGGTAAGTTGCTAAACGGCTGACGAAGGGAAATTCTCCCTCGGAAGGGAGAGCAGCCCAACACCTGGGGAGGTTAACTCTCCCTCGAAAGGGAAAGTTCTTCAACCCCTAGAGGCAAATTTCCTGGCAGCGCTCTCTGCTTCCCTTCAACAAGCCTTGTTCAAGTTGAAGGTCAGCATCAAGTGCTACCTCGTAATCAGCGAGCAGCTCAAGAGCTGTCACAGGTAGCGCAGGACGGCGACAGGAGCGACCGATTCCACAGGAACGAACGGATTTGCTTTTTACGCGGCTGCTTTAGCCGAACAAAGACCGGCATCGCTATCTGAGAAAAAATAAAAGTTATGATGAATTACAATATATAAATCTGCTGTAAAAGACTACTCAACTCAACTCTCAGTTGGAAGGGAATTCCTCATATATATAAAAACAAATAAAAACAGAATTAACGGTTAAAACAATCAAATGGCAAGTCTTTGCAGGAGAGGGCAGGGCGGCAGTATGACTGTCCTCTATCGAGCCAGAAAGTAAAGTGGGTGCTCAGCCCAGGTGTGTGAGTGAACGGAGTAGTTGGCTAACCTATCCCCACCCGCTAACTAGCGGTTGGGGTAGTTATCCCTTGCTAAAAATTATCATGGCTTGTCTTTCAGCTTCGCCAAAAATAATACGTCTATAAATAGCGGAGGGTTTGTATTTGCACCAGAACAAATGGGAGCATTACCAACTGTCCGGCAGACGCCCCTTCATCAGCCAGTAACTTCAATCACCTTGTTAAAATTTTAACAACCATTTCCGCTTAGCCAAAATTATACTTTTATTGAAAGACAATAGTTTGTATTTGTGTAGGAATAAATAACATCTCATTTGATTATGTCATATAACTTCTAGGAATTTGAGAAGTAACAATAAAAAATATTAACAAAAACTTTTGTAGTAAAAAACTTACTCTCAGATTCTTAATAATAAGAGTCCCATGAGGCTTAAGACGAGTAATTTCACAATGCTGCCGTGAAATGTGAGGGCTCGAAAAGTTAAGGTCGCAGATTGGACTTCTCCCTATGATATACTGAAAAAAAAAATTTAATATTACAAACTTTAAGTGATTTGCATTTTCCTTAGCTATACAAACCCAAGTCCTTTAGTAGGGGTTAAGATTCTATCGACAGCTGGTAACGGTTAATGAAAAATTAACGAGATTCTGTCAAACCGTCAACCGGTGCCACTGTAGCCCTGGGTCTACATTGAAATTCTGCACGCAGACTGCCTGGTGTCCGAAAGTCGACCACACCCCAATGTTCACTACACAAAAAGATAAAACGGTGGAATACCCAGAAATCTGAGCAAAAAGGTAAACAATCAAGGATGAACTGGGCACCACCCCTGGATTTTATACTGGGCAAGGGGACCTAGCTAGAACTGTAGTTGCTTAATATTATTCTAGATGTAAGCATGCATGGCATGCATGGAGTCCTATATAAGAGGAGCAGTATGCTTTCTAGGTAAGATATATTTTCATTTAAAGATAATTGATAAACTGGGCACTGGGCACCATCCCTTGATTTTATACTGGGCAAGGGGACCCAGCTAGAACTGTAGTTGCTTAATATTATTCTAGAGGTATGCATGCATGGAATCCTATATAAGAGGAGCAGTATGCTTTCTAGGCAAGATATATTATCATTTAAAGGTAATTGATAAAAAAATAGCTCTTATGATAAGAAAATACAGTTCTACAAAACCCGGAGAGACATAAATATCTCCATACGGAACTTCTTAGGAATCAATTCTCTCAATATTTAATCTACGTATGTACTGTATAAGTATAAATAAAAGGGATTTTGACAAAGGAAAAATCTCTTTCTTGCATATATTAGGGCTAAATTCAAATGTAATTTGACAGGTTGCTTCAGTTAGGATCAAAAGGATTGTAAAACAAGGATACACATCTGACCTGTCTCTACATTCTCACCTTTACTTCAGAAAGACAAAAAACTATGTAATATATTAGGAAAAGGCTTATCATCCTCAGTGCTACACTCAAGAGGGACGGCTAAATATCATATACAGTACAGTAACTTTCTAGAAGCCATGCTACAGAAATCTACATATTATATTACCTTTACCTTAATGAACACAACAGTGAGTAAGTTGCTGTTGCTGGGTGGTCCAAAGATCTCACCAAGCAATACCACCGCTACATTAAATATCCACCACCTACGTGGACATAATCCACAATGCGAGAGATTCTGTGTCCTTCATCTACTTCTACACATGTTGACACTAGTAATCAAAGACTATAACTCAGTGTTTGGGTTCAAAGGTCCTTTCTTAAAAAAAATCAATGATTCCATTGATAGAGGCTTTGTTCCCATTCATCTTCCAATTGCCATTAACAAAAAAATTTCCTTGAGGAAAATATTTGCAATAATATAATTTTTTATCAATAAAAGATACGTAACAATAGTTATCTGCATTACGCCTCTACTCTACTTTTCACTGAAAGGTCCACTTATTGTCTTTGCAGTGTCAGGTCAACAAACACTTCTGTCTTTGTTTTTTTTTTTTTTTTTTGAGAACTTCAGGCAAGAAAATTGACACTATACGGCCAACACCAAGTAACCTGGCTAGTGTCCCAATTTCTCAGCATAACTAGCTATTGTCTTTGTACCCACCATGATTACACCACGCGACACTTCGAATTCCTCTACCGTGCCCTGACGTTGGCAGGATACCCAGTCTTTCTTTCTAATTTAAGCTCTGATACCTTACATGACAACTGGATTGAAATTAAAAGGGCATCAAAAGCATAAAGGAGTTCTAATCCCTCTCGACCCCTATCTTTAATAGGTTCCAAAAAATTCTTCAATTCAGATAAATTTTCCAAGTGAATCATTTTTTTTTTTGGACAATCTTCATCTTATGAGAAATGTCTAGCATATGATCCCCGCTGGGTGCAGGCACCGTCACTCTGCAATAAAAAGAAGAATTTTTGGTGATGGATTAGAGATAAACAAATTAAAAGTTCAAAAAATATTTGAAATAATGCATTGTACAATAAAAAAGATAAGAAATAATCTAAAAATAATTTGGATTTATCCTATGGATCTTTCCACATGGCGACAGGAAGCCGAAGTCTCCCAGCTACGAGAACCCGAAGGTTCAACATAGCGTCCCAAACGAGAACTTGAAGGTTCAGTGTAGCATCCAGAATGAGAGCCCACAGGCTCAACATAACTGGGGCTGTGAGGCCCCGAGTGGTCAACACAATGGGAATCCTTAGTTTCCCTGCCATGAGAATCCGAGGACTCAACGTGACAAGAGTCACGAGAGCCCAGAGGCTCAGCGTAACCGAGGTTGTGAGACCCCAAAGGTTCAACACAACGGGAAACCGAAGTTTCGCTATCACAAAAGCCGGAGGGCTCAACGCAACAAAAGGCATGAGAGACCAGGGGCTCAGCGTAACCATCGTTGCGAGAGCCCAAGGGTTCAACGCAACTGGAACCTGAAGATTCCAAGTCGCCACCACCAGAAAGTTTAACGCGATGGAGGCCCCAAGATCTCACAGTGCCATGAGACCCCGAAGGTTCAATATGACGAGAGCTCCAAGGCTCGTGATCACGCAAGTCCAAACGGTCAACGTGAGAACCCGCAGGTTTGAAAAGACGTCTCCTCATAGCCCGAGGAGGAGAACATCCGGGATGGAGAGGGGTCACAAATCCCTCCACCCTACGAATCTCCGAAGAGGAACCTAAAGCATACTCTGCCCGAAGGGGAGATTGCTCCAACTTGAGAGCTACCTCCCCAGAAGGGAAGGTCTGTTCCCTTGAAGGAGAACTTCACTTAAGGCAGTGCTCTACCTCTGCCCCAAGAGGAGAAGCATAAGCGTAACGCGACCATCAGTAGCGATCTTCTCTCGCGAACGAGAAGTGTTCCCCAGAAGGGGAAACCTGCCTCGGAGTATGCTCTGCCACTGCTCCTGATGGATCAGTAACATCCTTGGCATCAGACATGGACTCAAAGTCTGACCGACGGGCTGCAGCGCCTGTGCCCACATTAACAGGGTCAACCTCCAAGGAGAAAGAAGAACCCCTTCTCTCCGCTCTCAATTGAAGAACCTCCTTCGAAAGGGGACCATCGACGCCCAGCGATGGCCAAATAGACATGACGTCGGTAAACGAGCCAGCGCTCCATGGGGGAAGGGACGGAGCCGAGTCTCTAAGGGAGTCAACCCCGTCACCTAAGCTGAAGGGTTGACCTGGAGTAACCAGGCCTGCGCTGCTACTCGGCCGTTCCCTAGAAGGGCCCGGCGGAGGAGCAGCTTCGGAAAGAGGATGGGGGGTAGAAGTAGAAGACCGTGATTTCTTCGACTTCGAGGAAGAACCCAAACGCGAAGAATCTCGCTTAACCTTCTTTTTCTTCCAGTGCCCAAACCTCTCCTACGGGGAGGCCAGCCACTCCCTACAATAATCACAGGTGTCGTCCCTAGAACAACAATGGCCCCGGTCTCAACGGACGACAAACGTACCGCATGCGCGGCCCTCGGGGACCAGGACAAGTACGCATACCGGGACTCCGGTCATATGCGCAATCTAAAAAGAGAAAGAGAGAAAGATTAGTCAAAGCAAGTCAAATTCAGGAAAGAGCAATAGTATGTCCGCACTCTACCAAGCCAAAAATCAAAGTAGTTACTCAGCCGAGAGGTGTGAGTGAGCAGGGTAGCCGGGCTACCCCACCCCTACCCGCTAACTAGCGGATGGGGTAGTTATCCCTCACTAAAATGATCTTGGCTTCCAGCTACGGCAAAAGTAATACTGTACTCCTATAAATAGCGGAGAGTTTGTATTTGCACCGGAACAAGCGACACATTGGATTTGGACAAAGAATTTTTAACAATTGGGACCAAAGTCTTCAGTACAAAAGGATTAAAAAAAGTAATGATTTAGCAGCTGTTGATGCAATATACTACAAAGAAAGTTTTACTCACTTTGTTTCAAACTGGCCATCTCCAAATGCACCACCAAGTAGAAGAGACTGCCCAAAAGATGATAGAATGCAAGAATGGTTTGAGGTTCTCTGTATTTAGTTACATGGAGAATCAGATTGGGAACTGTATGGTCTACAAGAACTGCATGATAAATTGCAAAAACTGGCAGATGGAGAAGTAAATGAAGAAAAGCGGTTGAAACCAAAGTAGGGGTTCCCAACCTTGGGTATATGTATCCCCAGTGGTACATTTACTTTTCAGTGGGGTACATTGGTTCTGAGAAAATAGCCAATACATACAATTTGCACTGAGATTGAATAAACGGATTTTGAGCGAAGCGAAAAATCTATTTTTGGGTGAGATAGCCATGTCGTCCTGATGGAAGGTTCCTTTAAGTAGCTTCCTAGGGTATATTTGACTACAGTGATATTCCCAGAGAATTTAACTTAAGGTCTCCAGAATTCTAACTCCTGGCACAAAAATCCTTTAAAGTTTCCTTTTAGGATATCGCATAATATCAGGGGATGTATTCTTGACACGCCAAATAGCAATCTGCACCCCGCATAGCGTTTACGCTTCGAGGAGGAAAAGTGGCAAAATAAAAGAGGAGCCGTTATAAAATTCTCCTTCCTCCTTAATGTTTGAGTACTCAGATGGCGCCATAATCGTCGGCCATCTTTATTCCTTGTAGTGTTAAGCCGGTACTATAGATACAGTAATATCGGGAGGGATCCTGCCCAGGCCTTTCATAGAAAGGAGGGCGGGTCCATCAGGATGACATGGCTATCTCACCCAAAAATAGATTTTTTGCTTCGCTCAAAATCCGTTTTTTGGGCTCAGGCCATGTCGTCCTGATGGAAGTTTACCAGAGCATTAATGTATCCGTGGATTTCCCAGTTGTGCCTTAGACTTCAAGACAAAATTTCCTTGGTCCTTTAGACCGAAGAGACCTATGACATTACCGTTATATGTCATTTCTTCTAATCATACACCATGTTAGTGCTTCCTGACCCCTACAGGGAAGAGTCGAACTAGACTCAGGAAAAAGTCTCGAAGTTGCATATTTCATGTAACCCACCTAGCATTCAAAAGGGACATGCAGGTCTCACTGTATGTCATTAGCCAAAATTTGTATATAGTATTGGAACAAGTTCCTTCTAGCAAAATAGGTTTGTATACACATAGGAACAAAGTTACTATGTTTGCTCAATAAATTTATGTAGAATAAAAGGGTTGAAATGAATACTCTCACATAACTTTATTAAAATGTTTAGGGCGAAATAAGACGCACAAAACAATTAATCATTTATTGTCAAGCAATAAATAAAATTCAGCATACACTTATAAAATTCAATAACATAGACAAGACAAAATACATCAGAAATGCTTGTTTTACCTGAAAACAAAAACTTTGCCACATCACATGAAAATTTTGTAAATTTTAATGTCTTTCTGAGAAATCTGACTATTTACACTTGTGTAATAAACACATGACACTTCGTGTTCAGTCTATGTTTCATCACCTTCGTGTATTGGAACAGTACATAAAGTCACCGTAATGACATTCCACTTACCATGTTGCCCTATAAAGTGCCAACATGTACACCCTTTAGAATTATAGTCCCACATAATTCACTGTTCCTTGCAGCACTAAGCCACAGGTTTCAGCACACTACCTGCCGCTACCACGAAACGTTTCAGTTCTTGCACTTGCTTCGCATAGTGTTTAAAAAAAACTCTGGATGACTTCCATCCAGTAAACGAGCGAAGGCTCTCGAAATTCATAAGCTGGAAGAAATTTAGCGAAGAAGCAATCTTCCTAGGATCAATACCTGAGGGTGTACTGTCAGAATCCACTCTGCGAATAAAGTACTGTAGGTGATCTTCGCCCTTAGTTGTTTCAGGGATAAGTTTGAGCCCGATGTTTCTCCTCTAAAGAGCTGTCCTCCCCTGAAGTCTAAAGTTCTACGAAGATAGACCTTTAGACTCTACACTGGACACAGCGAGATATTTTCCTTCAGAGGGCCGATTCTCCAAGGACCCCACCTCTTAGTGGGTAGCTCATTCTTGGCGAGAAACGTTGGGTCTGGAAAGAGATTTAACTCTCCCGTTTCAGCAAACTGGATATGGCCTTCGTCCCTAGACAAAGCCACTATCTCACTGACTCTAGCTCCTGAGGCTAGAGCAAACAAGAATATAACTTTTTGAGTCAAATCTTTCAAAGAGCAAGCCTCATTGTCCAAACTTGAAGCAAAATGTGGTACCTTATCCAAAGACCACGAGATGGGCCTTGGAGGTGCTGCAGGCCTGAGCCTAGCACAGACCTTAGGGATTTTGTTAAAAATTTCATTAGACAAGTCTACCTGGAAAGCATAAAGCAAAGGTCTTGTCAAGGCAGATTTACACGTAGTTATCGTGTTGGCTGCTAAACCTTGCTCATGAAGGTGAATGAAGAAAGACAAACAGAAATCCATCGAGATTTCCGTTGGATTCCTTGCCTTGACAAAGGCCACCCATTTCTTCCAAGATGACTCGTATTGCCTTTTGGTAGATTTTGACTTATATTCCTCTAAGAAGTCTATACTTTCTTTTGAGATCCCAAACTTTTTCTTTACTGCTAGAGAGAGAATATCATGAGATGAAGGTCTCAAATTTTCTGTAATGAAGCGAAGACAGTCGACTTCTGAACTTGTTGAGATAGAACTGGGTTCGGCAGAGGGATCATCCTCGGCTGTAATTCCAGAATCAAGGGGAACCAGTTGCTCCGGGCCCACTTGGGAGCTACTAGGGCTGCTGTTCCCTGAAAAGCTCTCATCTTGTTGAGGACCTTCATCAGCAGGTTGGGTGGAGGAACAGGTAAATCCTGGTCCATTTGTTCCAGTCCAGGGACATGGCGTCCACTGCTTCCGCAAGAGGGTCCTCGTACGGGGCCACGTATCGAGGAAGTTTCTTGTTGTCGCTCGTTGCAAAGAGATCGATCTGCATTTCTGGGACTTGATGCAAGATGAAGAAGAATGATTTTGCGTCTAGGGACTATTTTGACTATCAGAACTATCCTGGATAGAGCGTCCGCTGTCACATTGCGGAACCCCTGAAGGTGAACTGCTGATAAGTGCTATCTCTTTTTTTTCTGCTAACCGGAAGATGGCCAACATCAATTGGTTGAGTTGAGGCAATTTCGAGCTTTAACGATTCAGACATCTCATTACAACCTCGCTGTCCAGAATCAGTCTTATGTGGACTGAAGGATGAGGGGATAATTTCTTCAGTGTGAGGAACACTGCCATGGCCTCGAAAATGTTGATATGAAAGGTCCTGAATAGAGGGGACCAAGTTCCTTGAGCTCTGCGTTGATGGGAGTGACTCCCCCATCCTTCCAATGATGAGTCCGTGTGGATGACGACTGAGGGTGGAGGCGGTTGTAGAGGTATTGACCTCTTGAACTTTCTGGCCTCCGACCATGGCTTGAGAAGTGATCGTAGCCGAATCGGTAGTGGTCTCCTTAGATCTCTTCGAGCATTTGATGCGTATCTTCTCCAAACTCCTGATGCATCTTTTAGCTGAGCTCTTAGCACTGGGTCTATCACTGATGCAAACTGGAGGGAGCCCAGCACTCTCTCCTGTTGGCGTCTTGAAATCCTGTTGGATTTTAGAAGTCTCTTGAGAGATCCCGCTATCTCTCTCCTCTTCTTTAATGGAATGGAGAGACGATGAGACTGTAGATCCCAATGTATGCCTAGCCATTGGAATTTCTGAGCTGGAGATAGTCGTGACCTTTTGGTGTTGATCTCAAATCCTAGATGTTCCAGAAATGGATCACCTTCTTGGATGCTTGCAAGCATTTCGCTTCAGATGCTGCCCACACCAGCCAATCGTCCAGGTATGATACCACCTGGAAACCCTGTAGGCGTAGTTGTTGAACGACTGCTTCTGCAAGCTTCGTGAAGATCCTTGGGGCTATGTTTAGCCCGAAGGGCATGGCTCTGAAAATGTGCTTTCTTTTTTGTAGCCTGAATCTTAGGTAGGAGGAGAGTTGGCAATTCATCGGAATGTGCCAATAAGCATCTGCCATGTCTATGAAGACTGTGTATGCCCTTTTGGGCAACAGGGCCCTTATGTGTTGAAGGGTCACCATCTTGAACTTGTCGTTCTCGATAAACTTGTTGAGTGGCGTCAAATCAAGAATGACTCCGAGTTTGTCTGAGTCCTTCTTGGGAACACAAAACAGCCTTCCTTAGAATTTGATGGACTTTGGCCTCTTTATCACAAGTTTGCTCAAGAGCTCTCGGGTATATTCTTCCAGAACGGGGGTGGAGTGTTGGAAGAACTGAGTAAAAAGGTTGGTGGAGCTGTCTTCTAGCTCCAACCTAGTCCATTCTTGATAATGCTGTGGGCCCAGGGATCGAAGGTCCAGCAATCCCAGAAGAGTCAGAGTCTTCACCCTACTGGAAGCATCTCATTGCCTCTGGTTTCCGGAGGGCTTGCCTCCTCGACCGCTTGCTCCCCTAGCCCTTCTTCCTCTCGAGGGACGTCTAGAGGAATCTCTACCTGACCCCCTACCTTTAGGTCGATAGATAGAGGTCTGCCTCTCATAGGCAGGAGTAAAGGCTGGTGACTGAGTCACCACCTGCTGGGGTACCAACTGGTAGGTGGGTTGGGGGGGCTGTGCCACCATCTGTGGCGCCGCGATCGCGGGAAGTTGTTGTTATCTAGCAGGGCAAGTTGGCACTCTTGGCCTCTTTGTCTTCCTTTTCGGTTGGGGACCCTCATCCGGAGAAGACTTCCTCTTAGCCGACATGCCCCACTTCTGGAAAAGATTCCTATTCTCCTTGGCGGCCTTGTCGACTATCTCCCTGACCAAATCGTTTGGAAATAGATCTTTCCCCCAGATATTGGAAGATATCAACTTCCTGGGCTCGTATTTAACCGCAGCCGAAGCAAACACGAACTCTCTACAAGCCCTTCTCGCCCTAACGAAGCTGTAGAAATCTTTCGTTAGGGTTGCCAAATGTGCTTTGGCCATGACCATGAACATGCTTGGGGCTCTTTGCTCACTAGCCATTGCCTCCATGGACACCTGGAGGGACAGAGAGGCAGCAAGTCTCTCCTTTGTATCTTGTTCCCTGCGTAGGAGAAACTCAGACAACTTGAGGAGGTTTTCGTTGAACTGACGTCCAGCGATATCAGCCTCCAACTTCCCGACTGAGAAGGTAAGTTGAATATCCTTCCAGTCTTTGTCATCCGATGGCAAGGATAGGGAAAGAGGCCTACACTCTTCCAGTGTAGGGCAAGGATTCCCCGCTTCCACTGCCTTAACCACTGCCCTAAATGATTTTACCGCGAAGGGGAAAACCATCGTTGTTGGAGCAAGAAAAGAGGGATGCTTCTTGCTCAGGACCAGCACCTTGGAATTGGTGAAGCCCTTGTCCTTCAGGCTGCTGGCTAACAAAGCCTGAGCCTTCGAATGGTCAAGCACTATGACCTCCTTAGGCTCTGTCTCCTCCTTGGATACTGGTTCCGTGCTTAGACGAACGAAGCAGTCTGGATAGGACTCAAAGCTGGGTCAGAACTCGATGTCCTCAATAGGGACAGCTCCCAGCTTCTCTGAAACAAAGATCTTACCATTAGTTATTGGCATGTACTCGGCATGCCACCATGGGTTAACCTCGGAACACGAGGGAAGATCCTTAACGTTAGAGTCTCCGTTGAGACCCACGAGACGCTGTAATCCGAAGAATCTCCTTCCTTAAATCAGCTTCCCTTTGTTCGCTCTTCTTCTCGAACATTTCCATCATCGCTTTGATGGCAGACAGGGTGTCGTCGTACATCTCAGGTTGAGGAGCGGAGGACGTAGAGGATACAGGTTCTGGGGCAGGAACCGACGAAACAGAGACTGTTTCGACTTCCTCTTCTTCCGCCTCCGGAGCCACCGTTGACTCCTCTTCTCGACCTTCCGCCAGAAGATCCTTTTCGGTGTCCTCTGACACCTCTGACATCCTCTAATCATCTAGATGGATGTCCTTCCTCGCATCCGAGACATCCGTGTCAACGGATATCTGAACACAAGGGATCTCAGGGTGAGGCTGAGGAATAACAGGAACCGCAGATGCTTTGGGGAATAGAAGGGCTCTCATACGCTCACTAGGGAGGTAAGGCCCCGTGGAATTCTTTTGAAAACCGCGAACCCATTTGCGCAGCTTGTCCCGAGCTGCATCCCTTGACTCCGTTGTCTTGGGATTTTCAAAAGCCTCATACATCAGGTCCTTACATACTGTACATAACTGTGGGTCCCAGTATTTGAGAGGTCCCTTGGTGATGGAACAGCGGGAGTGTGTCCTACACCCCAGATGGCCATAGAAGTTCCTGCGGCAAACACTGCAGAAAACGCTATCGCACTTGACATAGTCCTCCAGTAAAGAGAGGAAAATAAAATGAGTATAATGTAGTCTATCTCAATAGACTAATAAATATTATAATAAGTATTATGATAATAATTTCCATTTTATTTTATTGCATATAGCTTAGGATAGGTAAGCTAGAAATGAAATAGGAAAGACACATACATGTGTTTCCCGCCCAGCCAATTGCTGTGACCTCCCTCAATATTAATTCTAGGGTTATCCTCTATAAGAAGCCCGATGGAAGATTCTAACCTATAAGGATAGAGTAGTGTAAACAACACCCACTTCCAAGAGAGTTAATAATGAGGGTCAAAATAACTGATCATCTATCAGTGTAAAGAAATGGGAATTCCTTTCCCAATCTTATAAGGTCTCATAAATAGACTGCGCCTGAACCCACAGAGTATGTTGGAAAATTTTACTACTGTATAATTATATGCTGTAGTTTTCTGTCTGCAGTATGCACTATACTACAGATGTACTGGCTACTATATATTCATATACAATAGTTGGTGCCGGCATGCTGCCGGCATGGCTAGTACCTCAAGACTTAATTCACTGGCACACAAAAGTGATCATACTTATAGCCGGCAGCCCGCCGGCCTACCGGCAACCCACAGGACTGCCGGCGGCTTGCCGGACCCCGGCGGGTCACCGACTGTCGGCACACTATCCCAGCCAGTATTCAATGTGACTGGGTAGTGGCCAGAGGACCAGACACAGCCGGCTCTCGCCGGCAGAGTCAGATGTGACAGTGAATTAACGGCTGCTGGACTACCAGTCTAGCCTGCATCTTGCCGGCAAGGTTAGTGGCCGGCAGCCGGCAGATAGGTTAGTAGCTGGCGGCACTAGCCAATAGAGAGAGAGAAAGCAAGGAGTGATGGGCGATGTAAGGGTGGTGGCACTAGCCACTATATCACTTTCTTCCTCCTGAATGAGGGTTCTAATGGAAGGGGCGATTATATCATAATCAAGCTTCCATCCATCCACCTACAGTACATGCCGGTGTCAGTCGGTCATAGGAAGTGGATGGCAGCCCAAGGGAAGACTGGAGAACATTCTAAAGCAAATGGGTTTCCTAGCGGCAGCTAGCCCGGCCGATACAGCTATCCCAGAACTTCATGTTCGATAGGGAAGCTAAACGACTAGCCTATGCAGGCAGAACCCCAAGCTGGCCCTACAACCTGCCGGCAATCGGCGAGATTGTAGGACTACGGCCACAGGGATGTGATGGCTAGGCCATCACTAAAGGACAGAATGGGAAGGGGAAAGGGTCCTGTATAAGATGTGAGAGGAGCCGGCAGCAAGCCGTCCCTATCACACCTAAAGGAAACTCTGTTCAGTATCGGCGCCATCCTAGGCGTATGGAGAATACATTCTCCAGCCTAGGGTCTGCCAATACAGTAAGGGGGCCGGCATCTTCTAGCCGCAGCCTTAGATTATAGAGAAACAGAGTTCCCATGCTGGCACCATCCTAGGGAGAAAAATAATCACTATTCTTCAGCCTAGGGTCTGCAAGCACAGGACTAGTCAACTAAACCACAGGGAGAAGGGGATCCCATGACCCCTTCAAGTGCAGTCTAGGGAGGCAAAGCCTCCTATGCCAACCAACCAGATCCTACAGGGGAGTACATTCACCCTATCGATCAGCTGCCGGCACACGACAAGTACTCTGAGGTTCTGACCCAAACCCAAAGCTCACCAACAGTAGCTTGGTAAATGGGCAGAAAAACCCTAGCCTAACCTTGCCAGAATCACAATTCAAGGCAAGACTAGCTAGGACTGTAGCCATAGACTACACTCAGAGGGAAGGAGGGATTACCCCTTACATAAGGGTAACCGGGGAGACTGTATGAAAGTATACTAAAGCCACTAGGCTACTAGCCTAGCGACAGTGAGATCGACTACCTGACTCATCGAAGCTCTCTCGTATACTATCTTGGAAGAGGAAATTTTTTATGCAATCCATATATCTTATATGTATAAATTGCCTAATATCTTAATTCAAATTTAATAGCACCAGGAAGCTATAACGCCTAGGCTAGGAAGCCTAGCGTAAACAAGATCGGCTACCTAATTCGCCGATACTATGAGAATACTATCGGCATAATATAATTAATTCCTAGCAATGAAGACTACATAGTTAAATATTTTTATCTAAGCTATTATACCGGGAAAGTCGTTCTGGCTAACTAAATAATTCATGCATTACGAACGACAGCGGCGAAGGCGCCTCCGGTCAGGCAATAGCTCTGCCAAAAACAGTTTATTTCGGATTAATTCTTACTTTACGGCCAGAGCTAAATTTATACAATATAAGATTTAAATACACAACTTTCCAGAGGCAGAAGAAGCTGGAGATTGCATGATAAATCCTAAAACGAGAGAGCACTGGGAAAAACCACCGAGCAGAAGCGCTACAGAGAAAGGAATAAAGATGGCCGACGATTATGGCGCCATCTGAGTACTCAAACAGTAAGGAGGAAGGAGAATTTTATAACGGCTCCTCTTTTATTTTGTCACTTTTCCCGCTCGAAGCGTAAACACTGTTATTGTTGTTGAAGATTGCCTAGCCCTTTGGGCTAGACACGAGCTTTTGCAATCTTGTAGCCTGTAGGTGTTTAGGTAGGATATATTGGGATAGGTAGTTGGGTGGGGGATATTCTGCAACATTTATTTTAGGATATTGGGATAGGTTTTAGGTTGTGATGGGTTGTTTGAGAAAGGAATAATTGACTGTGGGAAGGGGATGCCTTCCCATGAGCCCACTGACTCCAGTCTTAGTTAGAGAGAAAGAATTATAATAGCAAGTCCCGATAAGTAGGAGAGCTCGGGAAGGAGTTGAAAAGTTTATAGTTGAAGAAGTTGATATAGGTGAAGTAAAAAACTTTGTAGTGGTTTAAGCTCAAGTTGTGAGATAGAGGGATAGTTTGAGATTTCAGCAGAGTGGGAGAGAGCAGAAAGAGGGAATTATAGCAGTTTTAGTAGTAGAGATAGGATGGAATAAAAAAAATTCCTGTACCTGTGAATAAGTAAAGAAAAAAAATTAAAAATAAAGGTTACTAATGATTTTATTTATTGAGACTTACAAAGGTGGTTTGGAGGGATGCCTGAACTGAAAAAAAAGAAAAGAGATTGAAGGTGAAAAGGTGCTGGATATCAAAAAGACCGCCGACGGCTCCGCTCCCAGTTCCAGCATTGAAAAAAGGACGGGAAGGCAAAACAGCCTCCTTATAAGGAGTGCGAGTTATTCCCCCCAGCCGCCAGCACCCGTTCTGCTCCAGCAAGGGAGATAGCTAAGAGGAGAGAAAGATATGTTGGAAGTCAAAAAGACCGCCGACGACTCCGACCCCATTTCCAAACTGAAAACAGGATGGGAAGACAAATCTGCCTCCTTATAAGGAGCGCGAGTTGTTTTCCTCAGCCGCCAACAATCGTTCTGCTCCCAGCATAGAAATTGCAGGGGGGATAAGGGTTCTCTTTAATTGCCGCTTAGATTTCTCGTTGGCTTTGTTGCAACGTTATCTCTGTGGAGGGTAGCTGCGGAGAAAGGCTGAGAGGGTGTTATAATTGTCAATTATATGCTTGACAATTGCTGTTGCAGTTGCAGGAATGTTGGGATTAAGATCCTGCCGAAGCAGGCTTGTTTCCTGACATTGCTGTAGATAGTGCTGTAAAGGTTCCTCTGTGTCTTGATTACAGTACTTGCATGGTCTAATTGGTCTATGCTGTGCTGCAGGGTCTTCGCCATAATCCAAGATGATTTGCCAGTTGCATAGATATCCCAGTCGCAGTCTGCAGATGATTACTGCATCCAGGCGAGGTGTTTGTCTTGCAATTGGGTGTGGTAGTATGTTTGTGGCTTCAATATACCACTTTGCAGATCTTGATCCATCTAGGAAGCCTCTCCTTACTTCACTAGTCTTTTGGATGTTGCAGTAGGCAGCCATTATATTTTCAATGGTTTTCAATGACTGTTGCAGAGTAATGCTAATGGTTTGGCATATTAAGGCCGATTTAGCTAGGTGGTCGGCCTCGTCGTTGCCAGAGATTCCAGTATGACTTGGAATCCAATTCAAGGTGACTTGCCTATTGTTTCTATGGTGGAGCAAGGCTAAGAATTGAATTGCAGTGATGAGGTAAACATTCTCTGTAGGTTCCTTGTTGCTGAGGGCCAGAATGGCTCCTCTGGAATCTGTATGCCTCGTTGTGTTCCCGTCTTGTTGGTTAGCAGTGTTCTAGAGCTTTTGTAATGGCCACTAGTTCAGTTGGCAGTGTTCTAGAGCTTTTGTAATGGCCACTAGTTCAGTTGGCAGTGTTCTAGAGCTTTTGTAATGGCCACTAGTTCAGTTTGCAGTGTGGAGGCATGGTTGGAAAGTCTCCAGTTTTCTTTATATCCTGATGTAAGGGATTGCACGGTCTACTGATCCATCCGTATAATAGGTGTGAGGCGCAGGTGTGTTCCTTATTGCATTTTATGCAGCTGCAGTAAGTTGCTCTGGCGTGCAGAGAGCCTTGCTTGCTGCTGGTAGGATGGTGAAGTTGTATTTGATAGGATCACAAGCCCAAGGAGCAGGAGGGATGTATCCATCATGCTTTTGTTGTCCCTTGGTTTTGTGAGCCTCATTTTGCATCTGCATTCTTCTGAGTGTATTCAGTAGTTTCTTTGCATGGGAATTTGGCAGATCCAGTTCTTCAGCAAGAGGTAGAAGCCTTTATATTTTATTGTTGAGTGGGCTTTTTCTGTCTGCGATGATTGACTTGAATATAATGCTGCTATTCCTAATGTCAATCCTGGCTGACAGGGGAATTAGGTTGGTTTCTGCTCTAAGTAGGCAGAGTCTTGTCCACATTGGAGAGCCACTAATGAGTCTCATGGCATTGTTTTGGACTACTTCTAATGATGATTTTTGAGTGTCAGTCAATGCAGTGAGTGTGGGTGCTGCATAATCGATATGGGATCAAATTGCTTGTAGATAAAACAGTCTTAGGAGGTTATTTGATACTCCTTGTTTAAGGGAGGTCATTCGTTTCATGGCTGATAGACGTAAACGCTATGAAGGGTGCAGATTGCTATGTGGCGTGTCAAGAATACGTCCCCTGATATTATGCGATATCCTAAAAGGAAACTTTAAGGATATTCGTGCCAGGTGTTAGAATTCTGGAGACCTTAAGTTAAATTCTCTGGGAATATCACTGTAGTCAAATATACCCTAGGAAGCTACTTAAAGGAACCTTCCATCAGAACGACATGGCCTGAGCCCAAAAGTAAAATTATATTCCTATCAGTTTCATGGTTTCTCCTTTTTTGTTCTCAATTTTAGGGGTAGACTACACAGGAATCTATAATAATGCCCAAGGGATAGAGAAGACCAAAAAGATTGGGAACCTCTGAGCTAGAGGTTAACCATAAGGTAACTGTGGTGTAAAAGTCATTGGGCATTTCAATATTGTTTGATTGTGAAATATGGCAGAAGATATCATCAATAACAAATGTTAAGAATTAAGAATAGAAAACAGTGAAGAAGCTTATCGCATAAAAAAAACAGCAGCATAACAGATAATGGCTGAGATTCGAAAATATGATTATAGAACAGCATTTTATTCTTCACAGAAAATGTCCTTTCACAACGAATGGTGCCAGCAGGCTTGAAATTGCTACTTGTATTTCTAGTGGAAGATGAACTCAAGCAACAAAGTATTGGTAAAGACATTACATATGCTGCAAGACCAAAATCCTTTATTTCTCCAATTCTATCTGGTCTTGCTGTTGTAACTACCCATGATATGGTGAAGTAACACAATTAAAACAATCAAGTAGATATACAGGAGGCTTCAACAATCCTTCATTCTATTCCTTCTGGTACTATCACATAGTTTACAGGAGATAATGTTGACCACAATATCTCCATATTGGATAGCAAGAGGACAATTTCATGGTATGGGAAGACTGGCAGTGTCAATGAGAATGGAATCAAATCTCAAACTTCCCCTAATACAGGCATCACTCAAATTGAAGGTATCAAGATTGATCAATATATTGCCTCAAATAAATCTGTTTTTTCCAAGATTGTGGACATTCACTAAGTTTGCAATAATGTAGCAAAGTACAGTTAACTTCCCGTTAACACAAGTTCTGTTAATACGATTTCGAAGTTACACAAGTTCAAATTTATTGACATATATTCTATTACAGTAATACGAAATGTCCATGTTACACGAGTTGAAATTCCCGCCTAAAGAGAGAGAGAGAGAGAGAGAGAGAGAGAGAGAGAGAGAGAGAGAGAGAGAGAGAGAGAGAGAGAGAGAGATGGGGACGGGAGTGAGGCAGATGACAGCCGACAGTGGTGACAAGAGTGATGCGTCAGTGTGAATGTACGTGGGTAATAACCTATTTCATTATAAATATGACAAACTTATAACAGAGTTTGTATTTTTCCTAACATACAAACCCAATTCTTTACTATAGGAGATATTCTAGTGCGAGCTGGAAAATACGGCAGAAAAACCTTAACAAGGTCGTTAACGACCGGACAGGTAATTACCCACCTGTCAGTGGTGGGGGACCGCCAGTCGGTAGCTGCTGTTTATCTTCAATCGGATTCTAGTTAGGACTATCCTAGGGGGCCGGTGATGGAGGGAAGATTTGTGTAAAGAATTCAGGTTTGTATGTTAGGAAAAATACAAACTCTGTTATAAGTTTGTCATTTGTTCCTACACTAAATACAAACCCTCATTCTTTACTATAGGAGATTTAGTCTTGAGGCCAGGGTGGCCAAGGAGTTCCCTATCTTTAGGGAAGATAGTCCTCAGACTAGACTCTTTTGAAGCAACAATCTTCCATTATCTTCTTTCTTTATAGATCCCCAGAATCTCAGTACGACTGAAGGTTTGCAACTTCATGGAAACAAATGTTTCAGGATGAAGTGGGTCAGGAGCATTCGACTCAGACCCCTTCAAACTTAGGATTCCCCCGACCTTACCAAGGGGAAACCTGGTGACCACGAGTATAACCTATACTCTGTAAGAGGAATCAGATGAGTATCATACCTTATTTCCACTGGTGAGTCCAGCTGAAACTGGATACAGGCTAGGATCTGGGGGGAGAAGGAGACGAAGAAGATCGATGGATGTCCTTCTTAAACCTAGTGTAACCCAGAATCCTCAACCAATGGTCACTGTCCCCTGAAAGGGCGCAAGGTAGTAACAGCATCTGTTGACCTGTCACAATAGGCCCTATAAAAAGGGTGTCTAGAGACCTATGTGTCACGTCGCTCAAATAGTGAGCAGTGAATGTAGATTGGTGTTTCCAGACCCCAACACTTAAGACTTGGGAGACTGAGAAAATTTCTCTTAAATGCCAGAGGTAGCCACTCCCATAACTTGATGGGCTCTGGGTTGTGCTGCCTCTGAGTCTCCTTGAAAAGACCTCGCAATAACTTTCTTGAGTCAGAAAGAGATGGTGTTGGTAGCAAGGAAGAGATGACGGAGACGTGGTCTGAAAAGTCTGGTGTGCCTCAGATATTTCTTTGACGCCCTGTAGTAACGACTGGACTGCATCCTGTGTTACCTATTGAGAGTGGAAATTCTCGAAATCTCCCATCGGTAGATGAAGGATTATGAGTCTAGCCACCAAGCCCGGTACGAAGTTGCGGGACACTCCCCCCCCCCCTCCTAGAATGGGTGACGTAAGACAGACCATGTAGCTCACTGACCCTTTTAGCGGAGGACAGAGGTACAAGGAAGACGGTCTTAAGGTTCAAGAGTAGTCTGAGACCCTTAAGGGCACATAGGGCAGACCCTTCAGCGAACGTAAGACACGTCTCAAGGAGATGGTCTAATCTCAAGTGGGGGCAAGATCACTCCAACACCGAAACAACCAAGGTGATGTCTTCTGAGGCGGAGAGGTCAACCCCTTCTCCGTCTACAGATGAGGCTCAAGGCTGCGCGATAGACCTTAATCACCGAGACTGAGAGAAGCTTTCCTCACTGAGGTACAAAAGGAAGTCTGGGAACTACTGATCCTTCCTTTTGAGGATCCAATTACTTCACATTGTCGCTGTTGTAGCGGTTAAGAAATCCATTGTCTTAGCCAGCAGTTAGGACTTCTTGTAGGGACTGCCTAGAGTTTTGGTTTGACAAGTCCTCGTGCCTCGCAAGGTAGCCGACTGAATCCGACCACGTGTCAAGCCAGAAGGGACATTGAAGTCACTTCCCTTGCCGAGGCTTCTGTGACTGAGAAGAGCCTGGAAGAGTTGAGTGTCTCTTCGAGGATTAGCCTAGTGTGAGCCACGCCGTGAGGGGATCTAAGATCAGAGGAGAAGGTTGACGTCTCTGAACTCAGAGAACAGACCAGGTGTAAAGGTCGCTCAAGAAAGGCAGAGGCGAGGGACAGTGACATTGCACTAGCCGTTAGGACAATGTCCTAGAGACTGACCATATATGGTCAACGACCAAGCCTCCTCTCCATCCCAGCTAGGACCAGGGAAGGCCAGGCAGAGGCTGCTGAAGATTCAGCAGATAGATCTATAGGCTCCCCCCAACCTTAGCTTACAAGGATGGTAAGGTTGTAGGCACTGATGGCTGTAACGAGTCTGGGCGGGACTCGAACCCCAGACTGTCAATACATAGCCTGTCAAAGACTGGAGAGTCAAAGGGTCGAGGAGACAGATGCAAATCGCCGAGGCATGAGATACAACACATAATTCTTAAGAGTCCTTAAATAGGAGGATTCTAAGTCCCTTGACGGCAGCTCTCACAAGGAATCCTCAGGCTGCGATAATTCCTCGCGTGTTATTACAGGAAAAGGTGGAGACGCGAGTAGCAGACAAACCTTATATCTTACCCCTCGTATCTTTCTTATCGAAAGGGGAAGAATGGTAGTAGTCGGAGTGTCTGGAGGTAATGGCGAAGACCGCTGACGAGAGTCGGAAGGCTCTGTCATAAGAGTAAACTCTTAATGACTATGATCGCGTGCATAGCGCTAATTGCGCGCATGCACGGACACTCTGTATTAATTGTCACGAGAGCCCGACTACTCAGCATAACTGAAACTCGAAGGTTCCAAGGCGTGTGAACTCGAAAGTCAAACACAACAAAGGCCCGAAGGACTCCTAAGGTCATGAGAACCTGTAGGATAAACATGACAAAAGTTTAAAGGCTCCCAATCACGCCCGGCAAAAGGGTGATCGTCACGAGACCCTGAGGGGTCAACGTGAGGGGAACCAGTAGGATCAAAAAGACGTCTCCTACCAGCACGAGGGGGAGAACGTCAGGGATGAAAATAACTCCTCCACAGGGTAGATTTGTTCTCCCGAAGAAGAATGTCACTTAATACAAGGCTCTCGCTCCGCCCCTGGAGGAGAACCAAAACCGTAAGAGGGAGGAGCGTAGATCAGTAAACTCCTACAAGTTTTCTTCTCGTGATTGGTAGAAAGGTTCTCCCTAAGGAGATTGCCTAAAACAAGCTTTCTCCCTGCCCTATGGGGAAAAGCGTAGGCGTATTAACTTTTCTCTCTCAACGAGGAAAAAGTCCTCCCGAAGGAAGGATTGCCAAAGGCAAGATTTCTCCCCTCTCTATAGGGAAAAGCGTAGGTTTAATAGTTTCTCTCTCGCGAACGAGGGAGAAGTCCTCCCGAAGGAGGACATCGCCTACGGCAAACTTTCTCCCAGATCTATGGGAAAAAAAGCATAGGCGTAATAATCTCTCTCTCGCGGACGAGAGAGAAGTTCTCCCGAAGGAGGACGTCGCTTAAGACAAGTTTTCTCCTAGTTCTAGGGAAAAAACGTAGGCATAAAAATCTCCCTCTCGTGAACGAGAAAGGAGTCCTCCCGAAGGGGGACTTGGCCTAAGACCAGCTTTCTCCCAATTCATGGGAAAAAAGCATAGGCTTAATAATCTCTCTCGCGAACGAGAGAGAAGTTCTCCCGAAGGAGAACATTGCCTAAGACAAGCTTTCCCCCAGTTCTATGGGAAAAAAGCGAAGGCGTAATAATCTCTCTCTCGCAAACAAGAGAGAAGTTCTCCCGAAGGAGAACATTGCCTAAGACAAGCTTTCCATCAGTTCTATGGGAAAAAAGCGAAGGCATAACAATCTCTCTCGTGAACGAGAGAGAAGATCTTCTGAAGGAGGGCATCGCCTAAGGTAAGTTTTCTCCCAGTTTTACAGAAAAAACGTAGGCATAAATATCTCCTCTCGTGAACGAGAGAGAAGTCCTCCCGATGAAGGACATCGCCTGAGCTAAGCATACTCCCAGGGAGAAGTTCCCCCCGAAGGAGGCATAAGCCGTAGGCTTGCTTTTCCTCAGCTCCAGGGGAGAAAGCACAGTCTTCAGGGATGAGATAGCAGATGTAAAACTCATTGATCTGTTCGCAACTCCTTACGAAGGAGGGAAGGTTGCTGACTGTCTGAAGTGGGGAAGCTTTCCCTCGGAAGGGGGGATGGATCTTTCACGCAGTCCCATTCCGAGGAAGGTTATCATTCCCTCGTAAGGGAAGGATCTCCAATCCCAGGAGGCGAACCTCCTGTCAGCAATCTAAGTTTGCCAATAAGTTGATCAAGTTGCAGGTTGACAACGAGTGTTACCTCGTAACATGGGCAGCTCATGAGCTGCCACATGAAGCGCAGGATAACGAACAGAGCGGCCGAAGCCTTCATCATCGCGTTCTACGTCGATGCTATCTATGTGTTTTTTTTTAGCCTCTCTAACACGTTTCCCTTTTCCCTTCTGCTCTCAACCGAAGAGAAGAAGGGCCGAACCCCTGCATCTTCTTTCGAGGTTTACAAGAGACTCGAAATCCTTACCTCATTAGGGAACAAAGAAATTAGGGAGGTTGTCCTTTCTGAAACACGAGAGCGAGGGATTGACCCCGCGAATGTATGATCGGAGATTTGCGTGTGTAGTGCTAATTGTGTGCGAACACCTGCGTGACTGGGGTCTGAAGACTCTGCCATAAGAGTAAAACTCCGGATTGATATGGGCATAGTGTTAGATGGGCGTACGCGAACACTCCGCGTGACAAGAGTCCGAAGACACTGATCTAAGAGTAACACTCTTGATGACTTGTGTCACGAGAACCCGAAGGTTCAGCGTGATCGTGCGTGCCCGTAGAGGTTGTGTTGCGAGAACCCGAAGGTTCAGTGTGAACGTGCGTGCCCCTAGAGTTTGTGTTGCGAGAACCCGAAGGGCTAAAGCAACGGGAAAACGGAAGTCTCCCTTGTCCCGAGACACCAAACTGTCAGCGAGACTAAATGCACGAAAACCTGAGGTTTCAGCAACTTGCTGTGAGAAAATGAAGGGATAGCGCACCGGGAAACCGAGGTTTCCTTGTCACGAGACCCCAAAGGGTCCGAGATCGAGAATTCAAAGGCGAGAGCAATCTCTGTGAAGACAGAGAGAAAAGCAAGGAGAAGCACTCTATCTGACTTTTTCTAGAGCGGACGGAGACCCTCAAACTAATATGCGAAGAAGAGGGTTCGAGGTTAGGACGTGCTTTGCCCTTGGCCGCGCTCCTGGCTTCTTAGATGAAACCTCGCACGACGACGACAGCAAGGCAGAACGATGACGAGAGGGATCGTTCTTCTCAGGTTTGTGGCACGAGTGTATATAATCTCACGGCAGGAATTCTCGGGGAGAGACAGATGGCGAGAAAGAGCAAGAATGATAACGTCTCTTCCTATTTCGCCTGTCTCTTCGGTGAGAATATATAGGTGACGGCGTAAACGGGCGTGCAGGAGAGTGATCTCGCATGTCTGTGCCAGGAGAAAATTCCCTAGCGTGCGCGCATAGAAGAATCATATGGGGCACGCGGGCGTGTGCGCATATCCTTGCGGATGCAAGGGAAGGCTGCCGCGCCGGTAAGTGCTGGTGCGTTGATAAGCGCTGGCATGTTGGAAAGTGCTAGCACGTTGGTAAGAGCTGGCGCTGCGGGAGAAGGCAGCATGGCTGTCTTATCAGAAGACCTTATAACAGTAGAAAGTTGACACGCAGGTTTTACCTGTCGCGTAAGATGGTGTTGGGCGCGTATGCGCACGTGCAGGAGAATGTTGGCGCACAAGAGCGCATAGGAGAGCACTGGCGCGCAAGAGAGTGCCATTGCGCAGAAGATTGGTGGCGCGCAGGAATTTGTGCGCAGGTGAGCGCATGGCACGTGATGGAGTTATGCTCTTGTTGGAGCGTATGCGCATGTTGGCGCATACGCTCTTGATGCCCTATGTTAGGGTTAAGAAGGAAGCTCTCTTAAGTTTGTGACGAGAGCGCTTAGTCTAGCGGCGAGACATCTCGTGAAGAGACAGAAGGCGAGGAAGAGCAAGAACGATTAGGTCGCCTGTAACTCCGGAGAGAACGACTGGGCAAAGGAGTGCGAGCTCTCCTTTTCCTCTTCTCTCTCTCCCTCCTAGCCTCTGAAGAGGGGAGGACAATGAAGTGGAGGAGGAGGAGGAGAAGGTACTGTGAAGACCACTTCTACATACTTGGCAGGCGAACCCATCCTCCGCAGGGTTGCAGAACACCCATGACCTCCGTAACGGGGCATAGGGAAAGAGGATCCACATCCAGAGGTGACATAAAGGAATCATGAACACTTCCTCAAAATAGAGGACATCATCTACAAAGAAAAAGAAAAAGGATTAATCAAAACTCAAAAAAAAAAAAAAGAAAGGCTGGTCTGTCAGCAAACAAAGCAGGAGCTGTGGTGTTACCACTGCAATGGCTAGAATTCGATTGGAGGTAAACAGCAGCTACCAACCGGCGGTCCCCCACCACTGACAGGTGGGAAATTACCTATCCGGTCGTTAGCGATCTTGTTAAGGTTTTTCTGCCGTATTTTCCAGCTCGCGCTGGAATATCTCCTATAGTAAAGAATGAGGGTTTTTATTTAGTGTAGGAACAAATGATATTTTCACAGTTATTTAACCCTGGATAGGTACGCTCCTCGGACACCCCTTTAAGGGTATACTCGGACGCGCGCGACCCCGACGCCAAAAAAAATTCTTGAAAAATCAGTTTTTGCAGTAATCTCCTTTTTTCTTTTGCCAAAAAAAACTTCAATGAATGCTTAAAACAACTGTAAAGATAAATACTACTCATCTGCAGGAAAACTATTTATTATAAATATTTTAAAAAATTAAGTAGAAAAAAAAAGATCTTACATAAAAATTCATAAAAAAAAAAGTTTATACATATATACACAAATCCTTTTAGGAATTGATTCTTGAATGTTTAGGACACATCTTGATGTATTTTGGATGAAGTCAGACCCATGGAGGTGAAGATCTGAAATGAGAAAAAAAGGGTAACTTTTTTTGGCCAAAAAAATTTGTCCAAATTTCATGAATTTTTTTGGGTACCCAAATGAAATAGGAAGTGGCTAATTTTTTAGGGAATAAACATATGTTATCAGGGGCCATATCTAAAGGTAATTTTTTGAGTACTTAGAAATTTCGTAAAAAAATACATATATTTAATATATAATATGATATTTATGCAGGTAAAAATATACCAAAATATCACAAATTCTATAGGGAACAAGAATATATATAGATAGGGCAACTTACGCTTCGGATATGTCCACAAAATGGCTGCCAACCACACTGACTCAGACTCCCTAATCTGCCACTTGAAATGTAGGAAGGGTATGTCAATTTCAAGGTGTTATTTACTAATCTAATTATTCTTGGATATGCATAAAAATTGTATGGTGGGTTGCTGGATAATTGTCGATTATTTTACGACTATAAAATTAAAATTCTGACCCAAAAAAATTTTTTTGAAGGGAAATAAAATCGAAAAAAAAAATGTAAAACAATATATTTTAGCTAAAAAAATTTGATGATATTCAATCAAAAAAGAAGTAAACAAAATTTTCCGACAAATCAACATCTAGAGGAATCATTACTCTGTGATAGTTCCTTAGTACGTAGTAATTTTGAAAGAAATGGGATAAAACGAAAAAGTGGCAATCGCAGGAAAATCGAACACATACCTATATATACGCCATATCTGGCTAAAAATAAAGATAGGCATGGGTAGCCAGATCATCTAGAAACACTTTCCAACACTATAAAAATACAAGTTTTGCGACACTACTTGCCAATTCCTTACGGTAACATGACTAAGCAAAAAAAATGCAAAACAAATAAAAAGGGGCACTCGCAGAAAAATGGCTAACATTCTAATATACGGCATTTCAGAAAAAAAAAAATTTCAGCCACATACTAGGCAAACCATCAAGGCACATTTTCCGACAAATAAACATCGAAATGAATCATTACTCTGTGATAGTTCCTTAGTACGTAGTAATTTTGAAAGAAATGGGAAAAAACGAAAAAATGGCAATCACCGGAAAATCGAACACATACCTATATATACGCCATATCTGGCTAAAAAAAAGATAGGCATGGGTAGCCAGATCATCTAGAAACACTTTCCAACACTATAAAAATATAAGTTTTGCGACACTACTTGCCAATTCCTTACGGTAACATGACTAAGCAAAAAAATGCAAAACAAATAAAAAGGGGCACTCGCGGAAAAATGGCTAACATTCTAATATACGGCATTTCAGAAAAAAAAAAATTCAGCCACGTGCTAGGCAAACCATCAAGGCACATTTTCCAACAAATAAACATCTAAATGAATCATTACTCTGTGATAGTTCCTTAGTACGTAGTAATTTTGAAAGAAATGGGAAAAAACGAAAAAATGGCAATCACAGGAAAATCGAACACATACCTATATATACGCCATATCTGGCTAAAAAAAAAGATAGGCATGGGTACCCAGATCATCTAGAAACACTTTCCAACACTATAAAATTATAAGTTTTGCGACACTACTTGCCAATTCCTTACGGTAACATGACTAAGCAAAAAAATGCAAAACAAATAAAAAGGGGCACTCGCGGAAAAATGGCTAACATTCTAATATACGGCATTTCAGAAAACAAAAATTTCAGCCACGTGCTAGGCAAACCATCAAGGCACATTTTCCGACAAATAAACATATAAATGAATCATTACTCTGTGATAGTTCCTTAGTACGTAGTAATTTTGAAAGAAATGGGAAAAAACGAAAAAATGGCAATCACAGGAAAATCGAACACATACCTATATATACGCCATATCTGGCTAAAAAAAAAGATAGGCATGGGTAGCCAGATCATCTAGAAACACTTTCCAACACTATAAAAATATAAGTTTTGCGACACTTCTTGCCAATTCCTTACGGTAACATGACTAAGTAAAAAAATGAAAAACAAATAAAAAGGGGCACTCGCGGAAAAATGGCCAACATTTTATTATACGCATTTCAGAAAAAAAATTTCAGCCACGTGCTAGGCAAACCATCAAGGCACATTTTCCGACAAACAAACATCTAAATGAATCATTACTCTATGATAGTTCCTTAGTACGTAGTAATTTTGAAAGAAATGGGAAAAAACGAAAAAATGGCAATCACAGGAAAATCGAACACATACCTATATATATGCTATATCTGGCTAAAAAAAAATAGGCATGGGTAGCCAGATCATCTAGAAACACTTTC
This sequence comes from Palaemon carinicauda, assembly GCF_036898095.1. Lineage (NCBI taxonomy): Eukaryota > Metazoa > Arthropoda > Malacostraca > Decapoda > Palaemonidae > Palaemon > Palaemon carinicauda. The sequence goes on from NC_090725.1 coordinate 65,810,828, forward strand.
CAACACTATAAAAATATAAGTTTTGCGACACTACTTGCCAATTCCTTACGGTAACATGACTAAGCAAAAAAATGCAAAAAAAAAAAAAGGGGCACTCGCGGAAAAATGCCCAACATTCTAATATACGGCATCTCAGATAAAAAAAAAGACATGCACGTGTTAGCGCAACCATCAAGGCACACTTTCTAACACATAAACATGAAAAAAAAATCAATAATATACGGCAATTCCTTACTACGTAGTAAATTTTTACAAATATTGAAAAAAAACAGAAATTGGCAACCGCAGTTAAATACCCAATATACCAATAACTACGTCGTATCTGACAAAAACAAAGTCACGCATGGGTAGCCAGATCATCTAGACACACTTTCCAACACTAAAAAAGCAAAAGTTTTACGACACTATTTGGCAATATCTTACGGAAAAATGACTTGGCAAAAAAATGAAAAAAAATGAAAAAGGGGCACTCGCGGTAAAATGCCCAACATTCTAATATACGGCATCTCAGATAAAAAAAAAGACATGCACGTGTTAGCCCAACCATCAAGGCACACTTTCTAACACATAAACATGAAAAAAAAATCAATAATATACGGCAATTCCTTACTACGTAGTAAATTTTTACAAATATTGAAAAAAAAACAGAAATTGGCAACCGCAGTTAAATACCCAATATACCAATAACTACGTCGTATCTGACAAAAACAAAGTCACGCATGGGTAGCCAGATCATCTAGACACACTTTCCAACACTAAAAAAGCAAAAGTTTTACGACACTATTTGGCAATATCTTACGGAAAAATGACTTGGCAAAAAAATGAAAAAAAATTAAAAAGGGGCACTCGCGGTAAAATGGTCCTCGTGGTGATGAACGACATTTTAACTAAAAAAAAAATCATGCACATGGTAGCCAAACAATCCACCAAGACTTTCCACAACTGATAACCCATACAAGTTGCACCATTCTACGACAATTTCATAATACGTAATAACTTTGATAATTATGCAAATTACCTTAGAAGGGTAAACTCGGTCGCGCTCGACCCCGACGCGTCTCAGAAATCGGGGAAGGAGTACAGCTACAGCAATGCACATCTGGACACTACTAGAGTGTGTAGGCGAGACACCTACTGCAGGTCGATCACCCACAAATTCAGTCACGGGGGTGAGTCACGTGAGAAAAACCTCTTTTTTTTTTACGCTCGGGGTCGCGGACGACCCACCGTACCGTTCCAGGGTTAAAAACCAAAGTATACACGCTCTCAAACAAAATGATCCCCGAGAGAGAGACTTACTATTCTGTCAATGGTTTGAATGGGAATGCAAAAGTCACTGAATCCCATATAAACGCAACAAAATATTAAATATAAAACATTACCTAAATAGATATAAGAAAAGAATATCTCTATAAATCAAAACAAACCCTTATATTAAGGGGTTCCATTATAAATCAAAACAAACCCTTATATTAAGGGGTTCCAATAAAAGGTGAATTATCACCCGTAACCATTGAAACATCTATAATTATTATACGAACAATTTTAGTATTCCAAAAACCAACAAGTAAACAACGATACACAGAATCGTGAGCTACATCGATTGTCAAGAATACTACATCGTATATACATTAATTGAACCGTAACTTCCTTTAATCTTGACTCAAGAAAAATACTGAAAGGACCAATTAATTTCAAAATAATATGTTCCTTTCATCTAGTATAACTTAAAAACTTGTTTGTAAGAAGAATGTACTATTCATAAAAATCGATACAAAGAGAAATCATAATATCGTAACGATAGACTGAAAACTGCGTCACATAAATAAATTGAACACTAGTTACTCTTTGAAGACAGATCAAAATTTATCCAAAGAAAACCTATTAAAAGGACAAAAATTTTCTTAAAATAACAAAATCCTTTAAATTATAACTTAATACTTCGAAAGAAAGTATTCACTTATCATTCTTTGTAAAAAGGCAAGTCAGAAGTTTAGCTTACGTCATAAGGCTGTGACGTCATCAATGCCTAGATGTTTACATCTTGCCCTTATGCTTTTGTTAAGTTTAAAATAGGTTGAAAAATTTCTAATCCTACCTTTTAAGTTATAAACACGTGATCACAGATCAAACAAATAATTAAGCGAATACCAGAACCCAAAAATTAGATGTACATCACCAAAATACTGCTAAAATCCAGGTTAATCACGAGTGAATTCCAATACTTATGCTCGCGAGAACGACAGGGAAGGTCTGAATTGGTTGGAATAGTTTGGCCTGTCTACCGCCAGAGCGCTAGTGTACCGTACACCTGGCATATCTGCGATTGCCACGAGATTTTGAATTTCTGTCGGAGCGTCCAAGGGACTATAGCCATTCTTATATAACCAGCGGGTAAGTTTTATGTTTAAAAAAACAAGCTTAAGGGTTCGTACCTGATAAGGAAGCTGACTTCAATGATTCTCTGCCTCATTATGTCTGCTTTCCTTATGAGATCCAGTGATCCAACCAGGGGGCTGAAGACCTCTAGGAGCTGTCAAACCGGTGTAAATACCTCTACATTGACAGGACCTCATCCAATACCCTTGTTCCGGGCGCTCTCTAGGAACAAAATTGACCACCTGACTAAAATCAATGATTGTGGAAGACTGACGACCAATCTCCACAAACAACCATGAAAATACAAAAGTTCCAAGAGAAGAAAAAGGGTACTAGGATTAAGGGAATGTAGTGGTAGATCCTTCCCCCACTACTGCACTCGCTGCTACGAATTGTCCCAGAGTGTAGCAGTCCTCATAAAGAGTCTGGACACGTTTCAAGTAATGTGAGGCGAACACAGATTTACTCCTCCAAATGGTTGTGTCCATATTGCTCTGCAAAGATCGATTCTGCTTGAAAGCTACAGAAGTTGCTACAGCTCTAAATTCATGCGTTTTCACTTTCAGCAGTTTGAGGTCTTCCTCACCGCAGTGTGAGTGAGCCTCTCTTATCAAGAGCGTGATAAAAAATGATAGGGCGTTTTTTGACATCGGTAACGAGGGCTTCTTGACCGAACACCAAAGAGCTTCTGACTTGCCTCGTAATTCTTTAGTTCTGTTCAGATAGAACTTCAGTGCTCTTACAGGGCACAGGACCTTCTCCAATTCTTCACCAACCACATCGGAAAGGTTCGGAATCTCGAAAGACTTAGGCCATGGATGAGAAGGACGTTTGTTCTTGGCCAGGAATCCAAGTTGCAAGGAACAGATAGCTTTGCTGTTCCTGAAGCCAATATTCTTGCTAAAAGCATGAACCTCCTCACTGACTCTCTTAGCAGTCACCAGACTAACCAAGAAAAGTGTCTTCAAAGTGAGATCTTTAAAAGAAGCCGAGTGTAAGGGCTCAAACCTGTCACTCATGAGGAACTTCTAGACAACATCCAGATTCCAGGCTGGTGATTCCTGTTGTTACTCCTTAGATGTCTCAAAAGATTTGAGAAGATCCTGTAGGTCTTTATTACTAGAGAGGTCCAAGTTCCTGTGCCTGAAGACGGGCGCTAACATACTCCAGTACCCCTTGATGGTAAAGGAAGAAAACTTGCGTTTTCTTCTAAGGTCTAAAAGGAAGTCAGCAATCTGAGTCAAAGAGGTACTGGATGAGGAAACTGAGTTGACTCTGCACCATTCTCTAAAAAACTCCCACTTGAACTGGTAAACCTTGATGGTAGAAGTCCTCCTTGCTCTAGCGATAGCCCTAGCTGCCTCCTTTGAAAATCCTCTAGCTCTTGTGAGTTTTTCGATAGTCTGAGGGCAGTTAGATGTAGAGCTCGGAGGTTTTGATGGTACCTTTCCAAGTGTGGTTGTTTGAGTAGATCTACTCTTAATGGAAAGCTTCTCGGGATGTCCACCATCCATTCTAGTACCTCTGTGAACCATTCTCTTGATGGCCAAAAAGGAGCCACTACAGTCAATCTCGTTCCAGAGTGTGACACAAACTTTTGTAACACCTTGTACAGAACTTTGAATGGGGGAATGCCTACATGTCCAGGTGAGACCAATCCAGCAGGAAAGCATCTATGTGGACCGCTTCGAGATCTGGAACTGGGGAGCAGTATGTCTCCAGCCTTTTCGTTTTCGAGGTTGCGAACAGGTCTATGGACGGACGACCCCAAATCCACCATAGTTTCTTGCAGACCTCTTGATGCAATGTCCATTCTGTGGACAGAACTTGATTTCTCCTGCTGAGGCTGTCTGCCATCACATTCTTTTCTCCTTAGCCCTGGATAGGTATGCTACTCAGACACTCCTTTAAGGGTATACTCGGTCGCGAACGACCCCGACTCCAAAAAAAATTCAGGAAAAATTTAGTTATACATCAATCTGTATTGTTTGACTTGCTAAAAATACTTCAAAGAATGCTAAAAACTACTGAAAATATAAATGATACCCATCTACAAAATAACTATTTATTGGAAATATATTAAAAATCTAAGTATACAAAAAAAAGACTTGACGTAAATATTCACAAAAAATAGAAATATACATATACACATAAATCCCTTTAGGGACACCTTCTTAGATGGCAAAGCAACAGCGTGTAATTGCTGGAAATGAGTTGGACCCATAGAAGTCAAGATCTGAAATAAGAAAAAAAGGGTAACTTTTTTTGGCCAAAAAAATTTGTCCAAATTTCATGAATTTTTTTGGGTACCCAAATGAAATAGGAAGAGGCTAATTTTTTTATAGAATAAACTCATATTATCCTAGAACAGAAATACATAATAAAATGTGCACTAAGATGTAATTTACTGTTATAACAGGGGCAAAATCTAAAGGTAATTTTTTGACGGCCTAGTTCACAATGTAAATTTCTTATGAAAATCATTGTATCTCCTATAAAATATGATATTTATGCATTAAATTATACCAAAATATCATGAATTCTATACAGAACAAGAATATATAGAGATATGCCAACTTATCTTTCGGGTATGTCAACAAAATGGCCGCAGACCGCAACAACTCTTACAGCCCAATCTACCACTTGAAATGAAGAATGGGGTTGCAAGCTCCATATTATCATCAACATCTCTTTTTAACTCCATTAGAAGTGTGTTGATGACATCCATGCCGAGGGAATACTGTCTGCTGGCCATTATTGAAGATAAATTCAAAATAAATAGAAAAAAATCAAATTTGCAAAAAACAAAAAAAAATCAGAAATTAGCATTTGAGGGAAAATGGACCTCATGGCAATATATGGCATCTAAGCCAAAACCAATGTCATGCAAGTGGTAGACACACCATCCACCCACACTTTCCAACTATAAAGAACCAAACAAGTATCAACACTGTTCGACAATTTATAATTATGTAATATCAACACTGTTCGACAATTTATAATTATGTAATAACTTTGCTGTTTGATCACTTACCCCTATAAAGGTATGTCAGGGTCGAGGTCGACCCCTGGGGGAGTAAAAAAACGGGGAAGGAGGGAAGTTAGACGAAAATCAGTCCTAAAGCAGACAATGGCATGTAGACTAGTCACCCCTTGCAGGTCGATCACTTCCATATTCGAGACAGCTGATGATTTATGGGGAAAAAACAGGTTTTGAAAATGCTGTAGGGGTCGCAAACGACCCATCATACCTTTCCAGGGTTAGATGAACCTTGTAAAAAGGGTTACATTCCTCTCCTTTGCCCAAACGAGAAGAACCTTTGCAGTCTCGTAAAGTGACCTCGAGTGAGTTCCGCCTTGTTTGGCTATGTAGGCCAATGCTGTAGTGTTGTCGGCGTTGACCTGCACCACTTTGTTCAATACCGACCCTTCAAAACCTTTGAGGGCCAACAGGACTGCTAACAGCTCCTTCTGGTTAATGTAGAGGCTCTCCTGATCTCTTGTCCACAGACCCGAGATCTCCAACTTGCCCAGTGTTGCTCCCCACCCCGAGTCTGAGGCGTCGGAACACAACACAAGGTCTGGGCTCCTTTGTTCCAGTGAGAGACCTTCCTGAAGTTTGCCCGGATCATTCTACCACTGGAGGCAACTTCTTACTGGTTCCGTAAGGGGAATGCTTTCCATCTCTAGGCTCTTTTCCTTGTCCCAATGATGATTGAGGTGGAATTGAAGAGGGCAGAGATTCAGTCTTCCCAGGGAAACAAACTGCTCCAGCGAGGAGAGGATTCCCAGCAGACTCATCCACTCTCTCACAGAACATATTCTTTTCTCTAGAAAAATACGAAGTTTCAAGAGGGCTTGTTCCATCCTTGGGGGTGACGGAAAAGCCCAAAACGCTAGACTCTGAATCTCCATCCCCAAATAAAGGATCTTCTGGGATGGAATCAGTTGGGACTTTTCTGTGTTTACAAGAAGACCCAATTCTTCTGACAATCTCAATGTCATTTGCATTTCCTCCAGACAGCGATTGAAGGAATGAGCTCTGAGTAGCCAGTCGTCCAGATACAGGGAGGCTCTGATGTCTCTTGAGTGCAGTATGCTCGCTACATTTAACATAAGCTTCGTGAAAATTAGAGGAGCAATGCTGAGGCCGAAATACAAGGCCCGAAACTGGAAGACTTGAAACTCGGATGAATGGAGATATAAAAGTAAGCGCCCTGGAGGTCTAAAGAGACCATCCAGTCCTCTTTCTTACTGCTGCTAGCACAGTCTTTGATGTCTCCATGGAGAACTTTGTCTTCTGAACGAAGTCATTGAGGGCACTTACATCCAGGACTGATCTCCATCCCCCGAGTTCTTGTGAACCAGGAATAGGCGGTTGTAGAACCCTGGTGACCGCAATTTTCGTACCCTCTCTACTGCCTTCTTCTCCAACAAGAGAGACATTTGGAGATGCATAACCTGCCTCTTTGACTCCTCATTGTATCTGGGAGAGAGATCTACCGGATCTAAAACTAAAGAAGGTTTCATTATGAAAGGAATCTTGTATCCCTCCTTCAGTACAAGAACGAACCTAGGGTCTGCTCCCCTGTTCTTCCAATCTCGCCAGAAGTTGTTCAGTCTGGCTCCTACTGCTGTCTGAAGGCGAAAGCAGTCAGACTCTGCTTCGCCCAGGTCTGGAACCTCTCCTCCTTGCTCTCCTCCCGTCGGGTCTGGAACTACCCCTACTGACGGACTTCCCTCGAAAAGGCTGTGAAAACTGAGGGAATGGAGTTTCTTCTTTCGGTTTGCGGCTAGTAAAGGTAGTTGGTAGGACCTTCCTTGCAGTCTTTGAGACTAAATCTTGAGTGGCCTTCTGGGTCAAAGCGGAAGCAACCTCTCTCACTAACTCCTGAGGAAACAGAGAGGGAGAAAGAGGTGCATACAGCAACTCAGACTTCTGAAAGGGTGTGACCCCCATGGAAAGAAAAGAACACATTTGTGCTCTTTTCTAAAGAACCCCAGCCGAGAATAGGGCTGCCAACTCATTCAAGCCGTCTCTAACGGCTTTATCCATACATGACATGATGTGGATAATACTATTTGTGTCAGTATCCTTAAGGGTTGAAACTTTCTTCCTCAAGGCTCCAGAGTCCAATCGAGAAAGTTGAAAACCTTGAAGGCTCTGAAGATGCCTTTGAGAAGATGATCGAGTTCAGAAGTAGACCATAGAATCTTGGTCCTTCTCATGGCCAACCAACGAGTAGAGTCTACTAGGCTTGAAAAGTCTCCCTGGGCAGAGGCAGGAACTCCCAAGCTGAGAACTTCTCCCGTCTCGTACCACACGCTTGACCTGGAGGCTAATCTAGCTGGAGGAAAAGAGAAGGCTATCTTGCCTTGGTCTTATTTGGACTGCATCCAGTTTCCCAACATACTTAAAGCTCTCTTCGATGACCGAGAGAGAACCATCTTAGTGAAAAGAGATTCCTTCGCTGCCATCCCTAGGGTAAACTCCGAAGGGGGGGAACGTGGAGCAACAGGAACAAAATGATCTGGAAATTCTTCTGTAAAAACTTCCATAATCCTCTTAAGGTCAACTGAATGATGAAGGGTCTTAGGCTCTTCTCCCTCCGAGAACTCTTTTAATAGCTCGGCCATGGAAAGGGGATCATCAATCTCTTCCTCCGATAAAACTCTAACTAAAGTAGAGACGTCTTGCATAACTAGAGGTAACTCCTTACGGGCCTGACTTCTGTCATCCACAGGTGCAGGGTCATCACGTCCGGCGTCACGTTGATACAACACTCAACGCTCAGAAAGAAGTCGCTTGCAATCATTACGATCGGAACTAGGGTGCCCACGATCTTGACGCTCGGTACAACTGGTGTCATCACGACGTCCGAGGCTCTTACGCTCGACGTCACGTCCGACTGCTTGACGTTCGGCATCTGCTTTACGCTTGCCGTCACGTTCTGCTTGACGCTTGACGTCACGTTCTACTTGACGCTCGACGTCACGTGCTTGCCGCTCGACGTCACATTTAACATGACGCTCAGCGCCACGTTTAGCTGCTTGGCGATCGACGTCACGTTTGGTCACTTGACGCTCGGCGTCAAACCTGGACGCTTGACGTTTGGTGTCAAGTGGATCGGAGTTTCGACGTTTCACAGAAACCTTATCACCTTGTTAAGCGCCGTGTTTAACTGCTTGATGCTTGGAAAGCTGATCATCGTCAAGCGCCTCTTGACTAACCGCCTTTCGACGCTCAACGTCAAGTTAAGTTTCCTGACGCTCGGGAACTTGGCGAGCCAC
>NC_090725.1:65831997-65841997 GCF_036898095.1 Palaemon carinicauda
GGTTGTAACTCCAGGATTAGAGGGAAACAGTTGCTCCGGGGCCACTTGGGTGCCACTAGTGCTGCTGTTCCTTGGAAGGTTCTCAGCTTGGTGAGGACTTTCAGCAGAAGGTTGGGTGGAGGGAACAGGTAAATCTTGGGCCATCTGTTCCAGTCCAGGGACATGGCGTCCACTGCTTCCGCTCTGGGGTCCTCGTATGAGGCCATGTAACGAGGAAGTTGTTTGTTGTCGCTCGTTGCGAAGAGGTCGATCTGCAGTTCCAGGACTTGGCGAGAGATGAAGGAGAATGAGTCTGCGTCTAGGGACCATTCTGACTCTATCAGGGTTGTCCTTGATAGAGCATCCGCCGTCACATTGCGGAATCCTTGAAGGTGAACTGCTGAGAGGTGCCATCTATTCTTGTCCGCTAAGCGGAAGATGGGCAGTAACACTTGGTTGAGTTGGGGAGATCTTGAGCCCTGACGGTTGAGACATCTGACCACAACGGCGCTGTACAGAGTTAGACGGATGTGGGATGAGGGTCGTGGAGACAGCCTCTTCAGAGAAAGAAGGACCGCCATGGCCTCCAAGAAGTTGATGTGGAATGTCTTGAATAGGAGAGACCATGTTTCTTGAATTTGTCTTTGAGGGGAGTGACCCCCACATCCGTCTAGCGAAGCATCCGTGTGGATAACGACCGACGGAGGTGGTGGTTGAAGGGGAACTGATCTTTTCAGGTTCTTTGCTTCTGACCATGGCTTTAGGAGTGAATGAAGCCTGGTTGGTAGAGGTCTCTTGAGATCTCTTCAAGCGATCGATGCGTATCTTCTCCAGACTCCCGATGCATCCTTTAGCTGTGCTCGTAGCACTGGGTCTGTCACTGAAGCGAACTGGAGGGAGCCGAGCACCTGCTCTTGTTGACGTCTTGAAATCCGTTTGGATTTTAGGAGTCTCTTGACAGATCCTGCTATTTCCTTCCTTTTCTTCGGAGGGATGGAAAGACGGTGTGACTGAAGGTTCCAATGGATTCCTAGCCATTGAAACTTCTGAGCTGGAAAAAGTCGAGACTTCTTGGTGTTGATTTTGAAACCCAGATGTTCCAGGAATTGGGTCACTTTTCTGGAAGCTTGCAAGCATTCTTCTTAGGATGCGGCCCATACCAGCCAATCGTCCAGGTAAGCCATCACCTGGACGCCTTGAAGGCGTAGCTGTTGGACAATCGTTTCTGCGAGCTTTGTGAAGATCCTTGGAGCTATGTTGAGTCCGAAGGGCATGGCTCTGAAAGCGTATTGCCTTCTTTGAAGCCTGAATCCTAGGTAGTAGGAGGCCTGGCGATTCATTGGAATGTGCCAGTAGGTGTCCGCCAAGTCTATTGAGACTGTGAATGCCTTTTGGGGCAGTAGGGCTCTTATGTCCTGGAGAGTTAGAAGCTTGAATTTGTTGTTCACTATGAACTTGTTGAGAGGGGACAAATGACTCTGATTTTGTCGGAGTCCTTCTTGGGAACACAGAACAGTCTTCCCTGGAACCTGGTGGACTTTACCCTCTTGATCACCTTCTTCTTCAAGAGTTCTTGGACGTATTCTTCCAGGACGGGGGTGGAGTGTTGGAAGAATTGATGGAAGGTTGGAGGTGGTGTTCCCCAACTCCACCCTAGTCCGTTCTTGATGATGCTGTGAGCCCAAGGATCGAAGGTCCAACAATCCTGGAAGAGGCGGAGTCTTCCTCCCACCGGAAGCATTTCATTGCTTCTGGTTTCCCGAGGGTTTGCCACCTCGGCCGCCTGCTCCCCTCCCTCCTCTCCCTCTGGATGGGCGTCGAGAGGAGTCTCTGCCGGAGCCTCTACCTTTGGGACGAAAGGTAGTTGACTGTCTTTCGTAGGCAGGTGTAAAGACTGGTGACTGAGCCACCACCGGCTGAGGGACCAACTGAAAGGTCTGTTGGGGCTGAGCCACCAACTGGGGAGTAGCGGGTGCCGGAAACTGGCGCTTAGCCTGTCACTGCTGGGGCCTAGGCTTGTTTGATTTCTTCTTAGGTTGGGGGCCCTCATCCTGAGATGATTTCCTCTTTCTTGACATACCCCACTTGTTGAGAAGGTTCCGGTTCTCGGTGGCGGCTCTGTCTACAATCTCTTTCACGAGATCATTGGGGAAGAGGTCTTTCCCCCAAATGTTGGAGATCAGTTTCCGGGGTTCGTGTTTGACGGTACCGTCCGCAAACACGAATTCTCTACAGGCTCTCCGGGCCCTGGTGAAGCTATAAAAGTCCTTCGTCAGGGTGGCGAGATGGGACTTAGCTAAGACAATATACATGTCTGGGGTCCGAGTGTCCCCAGCCATCGTCTCCAGTTGCACTTGGTGAGAAAGGGAGGCGGCCAGTCTCTCTTTCGTATCAAGCTCCGGAAGCAGAAGGTATTCGGAGAGCTTGGGGAGGTTCTCGTTAAACTGCCATCCTGCGACGTTAGCCTCCAACTTTCCTACCGAGAAAGTTAACTGGATGTCTTTCCAGTTCTTGTCGTCGGGAGGGAGGGCGAGGGAGAGGGGCCTACATTCCTCCAATGTAGGACAAGGTTTCCCTTCCTCCACCGCTTTCAACACTGCCAGCAAGGACTTTTCAGCAAAGTGGAAGACCATGGTGGCAGGAGCAAGAAAGGATGGGTGTTTCTTGCTAAGGGCCGGCACCTTAGAGTTGGTATAGCCCTTGCTCTTAAGGCTGCCGGCTAGAAGAGATTGAGCCTTAGCGTGGTCAAAAACTATGACCTCCTTGGGCTCGGTTTCTTCCTTGGAAGCTGGCTTGGACTTGAGACGGATGTAACAGTCCGGATACGACTCAAAGCTAGGCCAAAACTCCACCTCTTCAAGGGGGACAGCGCCTAGCTTGTCATTGACCAAAATTCGTCCACTTGTAATTGGCATGTGCTCTGCATGCCTCCAGGGGTTGGTCACTGAGCAAGGGGGAAGATCCTTTACATTGATCTTCTTGACCGTCTGCTTTGACAGACGGAGAATCTCCCTCTTGAGGTCCTCTTGTCCTTTGCGGAACCTCTCGTCCAGGAGGGCCACTAGGGCCTGGAGACTGTCCTGGTTCTCCAGTAACGACGGAGTAGGAGTAGAAGAGGTAGAGGGGATCGGTTCAGTTACAGCAACGCAAGTAACAGAGGGGGCGCGGGCAACTTCGCTCTCGGAGTCCAGAGCCTCCACATGCTCCTCCTCTTCTTGACCCTCGGCCAGCAGGGTCCTTTCAGTGGTGTTCGACACTTCCGATATCCGTTTCACCTCATTAAGATGGAAGTCTTACAGTGCGTCCGATACATCTGGTTCGACCATCAGCTGGACGCAGAGGATCTCGGCCTTGGGGATGACAGCATCCGCAGATGCCTTTGGAAAGAGCAAAGCTCTCATCTTCTCACTCAGGAGATAGGGCCCTGTAGCGTTCTTTTGGAAACCACGCACCCATTTGCGCAGTTTCTCTCGGGCAATGTCCCTGGCCTCCGCTGAAGGAGGGTCCTCAAACACCACGTGGAGCAGGTCCTTGCAAACAGTGCAGACCTGCGGGTCCCAATACCGAAGAGTCACTTTGGAGATGGAACAGCTAGCGTGGGTTCAGCACGCCAGGTGGCCGTAGAAGTCCGGGCGCCAAACGCTGCAGAAGGCGCTCTCACGCCGGATATACTCCTCCTGTAAAAGAAAAAGGGGGACATGAGTCTGCGGAAGTCATGTACAATGACTTAAAGTAAAGACTTAACGTAATCTTAGATTAGCATTAAAGTTATTAACTTAATATAAGATTCCTTTTCAAGAGTAAGCTTAGGATAGCTAAGCTGGAAAAGAAGCAGAAAAGACACATACATGTGCATCCCGCCCAGCCAATTGCCGTGACCCCACACCATAACTAATTCTAGGGGCTCTTAAAGAGCCTAAGAAATGGAAGGGATATCTATATTGGATTAAACACAGCTTAGACTTCCTCTGGAGAATTAGTCATAGTAAAGGGGGGGAAACTGAATTCATTTAGTTTAGGAGAAAAGGGAGAGAAATGATCCCTCCCTATTCAGATAGGTCCCGGCAAGGGACTGTGCATGGATGCACAGAGTATGCTGGAAAATTTTTACTGCATAACTATACACCATAGTTTTCTGTCTAGGGTAAGTACTGTACCATAGATGTACTGGTTATCGTATATAGCTATACAATAGTTACTGCCGGTAAAAGGCCGGCAGGGGAGAGGTGAAAATCCACTGAAGTAATATGATTAGGTGGCGCCGGCAGCGTGGCGGCATGCCGGAAACGCGCCAGGCGCCGGCGAATCTCCATCGAGGGTGGGAACCCCTCCCTGTCATCAGTCTATGTGGCAGAGAGAGTAGGAGCCAGCATGTCGGCGGCTCAAGGCAGTCGGCAAGCAACCGGCGAAGATATTCCAGCACTGGCGTCAATCAATGAGACAGAGTGGATACAGGGTACCCTGACAGCTGTTGCCGGCAGGATAGCGGCAGTGGACCGGCACTGATAGGTAGAGAGAAAGGGTAAGGGAAGAGGGAGGGAAGGGTAGCTCGTTACCCCGACCTCATCTTCCTCCAGAAGGAGTGTTCAAATGAAAGAGAGGGAGTTAATCTTTCATCCAGCCGCAACAGAGCCGGCAGTCAGCTAGAATTGCGGATGGCGGCCCAAGGGAGGACCGAAGAACACTCTAAGATAGGGAGGTCCTACACCGGCAGACCGATCTGCCTAGGCTATCCCATAGTTCGACTATATGCGGGAAGCGTAGCAGCTCGGACTAACCCACAAAGGGACCAAGCCGAACCCACAACCCTCCGGCACACGGTGGTATTGTAGGACGGCGGACAGGGGTGTGATGGGTAGGCCAACACAAAAGGACAGAGGGGGGAGGGGCGAGGGTCCTGAGGGGGAGCGTGGGGGAAGGCGTAGCCTTCACCAACACTCCAGGGGGAGGGGGGAGTTCTGTTCCAGAACCAGCACTATCCCAGGTGTAGGAGACTTCATTCTCCAGCATAGGGTAGGTTAGTTCGGAGAAAGTATAGCACTACTAGTGTACTGTCCTAAACTATAAAGAAACAGAATCCCCTGGCCTGCCTAACCTATGCTGGGGAAGCGAGTCCCGAACCAGGGAAGGTAGGTGTAGGACAAATCGCTAGGCCACAGGGAGGAAGGGTCGTAACCCTACCAAGTGTGGACTAGGGGGAAGGGCTGAGCCCTTCCACCTTTGCCGACCAGCAGGGCCCCAAAAGGAGAGTTCATTCACCTAGAGGGGGAGCTGGGGGCGAACGACTGGTACTCTGAGGTTCTGTCCCAAACTCAAAGCTCATGTGCTATGGCTAGGAGTGGGGAAAGAAAATCTTAGCCTAACCTTACCCGAATACAATTCGAGGTAAGGAGGGCTTACCTTGGATAAGGTAACTGGGGAGGATAGGAAGTATACCATAGCCCTACGTTAGGTTAGGGGCAAGGGAGTCGACTACCAAGATCACCGAAACCCTTAATATACTTCCTCGAAAGCGAAAACATATGTGCAATCACTGAATTTTATATGTATAAATGCCTAAAATCTTCATTTCATAAATTAACACTAGGAACACTTATTATATCATGCATGAGAGTAAACAAAAACCGCCTAGGCTATCGAGTCTAGGGGCTAGGCTAGAACACTAGCATACGCTCACCGAAAATGGATGCTATCGGCATAATATAACTAATTCCTAACAATGAAGACTAAACAACTAATGCTGATAATTAGTTATAAGACCGGGTAAGGTTGTTCTGGCTAACTAAATAAAGCATGCGAGGCAAACAACAGCGTCCAACCGGTCAAGGCACAGCTCCACCACAAAACACGGTATTTTAAGATAAAACGGCGTTACTTTACGGCTAGAGCTTATTTATACAATACAAGATTATGGTACTCAACTTTCCAGAAGAAGGCGAGGCTGAAGATTGCAACATACTGGATCACTTAGCAAAAAACTGCGAAAAGCACCTTGTCATAAACGCTACGTGTAAAGGAATGACAATGGCGCGCTACGGTGGCGTCATCCAAGATGGCGGCCAACATGGATACCAGATGTTGACGTCGCCGAGTACCATAACAGTAACGGAGGAGAACTTTGTAACGGCTCCTCCCATAACTTGCCACTCTTCCCCCTCGAAGCGTAAACACTATGTGGGGTGCAGATAGCTATGTGGCGTGTCAAGCATACGTGCCGTTATTATACCATATCCTAAAGGGAAACCTTATGGGTACTCGCGCCAGAAGTTAGAATTCTGTGAAACATGATATTTTCATATTAAAATAATTTTTTTAATATACTTACCCGGTGAATATATACAGTATATAGCTAACGTCTCCGACGGTCTGGCAGCCGATTCAAAACTCACGGGCGATCGAGGGGTTGGGTTGCTGGGGGTACACTAGCGCCACCACACGGCAGGATACCATCACTATTCCAAAGTTCTCCAGGTCTTCTCTGCCCGTAGGGTCTCTAGAGGGGCGGAAGGGAGGGCGTTAAATTATATAAATCCACCGGGTAAGTATGTTCAAAAATTTATTTTAATATGAAAATATCATTTTTAAATATCTAACTTAGCCGGTGGATATATATATAGCTGATTCACACCCTCGGTGGAGGGTAAGAGACCAGCATTAAACATTGTAGGAATATAGCTCAAGAGTTTTGATATAAAACAAACTTAAGGATAGTACCTGATAAGGAAGCTGACTTTTATGATACTTTGCCTCATTAGTTCCTTATGAAGCCCAGCGATCCGATCCACTCAGGGGGCTGAAAGACCTCTAGGAACTGTCATATCTGGGGTGAACACCCCTATGACAGGACCTCCACCAATACCCTTGATCTGGGCGCTCTTAAGAAACAAGCTTGACCACCCGCTAAAATCAAATGATTGCGGAAGACTGTCCCAGTCTCCACATACAACCAAAAAGAAAATAGTTTCAAGAGAAGAAAAAAAAAGGTATTAGGATAAGGGGAATGTTGTGGTTGAACCTTCACCCACTACTGCACTCAGATTTACTCTTCCAATAGGTTGCCTCCATAATGCTTCGTAAGGAACGATTTTGCTTAAAAGCCATTGACGTTGCCACAGCTCTGACTTCACGAGTCTTTACTTTCAATAATCGAAGGTCAGTCTCACTGCAGTGAGCGTGAGTCTCTCTAATTAAGAGCCTGAAAAAATACGATAAGGCATTCTTAGACATCAGTAAGGAGGGCTTCTTGACTGAACACCATAAAGACTCGGATTCACCACGTAAATTTTTAGTTCTGTCAATGTAAAATTTAAGTGTTCTCACAGGTCATAGGACTCTCTCTATCTTGTTACCAACCACATCTGACAGGTTGGGGATCTCAAAAGATTTAGGCCATGGATGGGAAGGACGCTCATTCTTGGCTAAGAAACCAAGCTGCGAAGAGCATACTGTACTGCCTTACCAGTACAGAAGCTGAAGTTCTTACTGAAGGCATGAACCTCACTAACTCTTTTTGCCGCAGCAAGACTCACTAAGAAAAGTCTCTTCAGAGTAAGATCTTTAAAAAAAGTTAAGTGCAAAGGTTCAAAATTTCTCAGACATCAGAAATTTAAGGACACATCCAGGTTCCATGCTGGCATCATTACCCCATGTTTCTTGGAAGTCTCGAAAGACTTGAGAAGGTCTTGAAGGACTTTATTGCTCGAGAGGTCTAGGTTCCTGTGTCTGAACACTGCAGCTAACATGCTCCTGTAACCTTTAATGGTAGAGGCAGAAAAATTACGTACATTCCTAAGGCGTAGCAGGAAGTCAGCGATTTGAGCTATAAAGGTATAGAACGAGGAAAAGGAGGTGGCCTTGCACCAATCTCGAAATACCTCTCATAGAGACTGGTAGAACCTGATGGTAGAGGATCTCCTTGCTCTGGTAATTGCTCTAGCTGCCTCCTTCGAAAAACCCTTGAGCTCTAGAGAGTCTTTGATAGTCTGAAGGCAGTTAGATGAAGCGTGTGGAGGCTTTGATGGGACCTCTTCATTGAGAAGATCCAACCGCCTTGGCAGGCTTCCTGGAAAGTCCACCATTCACTGATGTACCTCGGTGAACCGTTCTCTTGATGGTCAGAGGGAAGCAACCAACATCAACTTGGTCCCTACGTGAGAGGCGAACTTCTGTAGGACTTTGTAAATGATCTTGAATGGGGGAAACGCATACACCTTCAGGTGAGACCAGTCCAGTAAGAACGAATTGACGTGGACTGCCTCTGGATCTGGAACTGGAGAGCAGTAAGAAGGAAGCCCCTTCGTTATTGAGGTTGCGAACAGTTCTATGGACGGATGTTCCCATATCCGCCATAGTTTCTCGTACACCTCCTGATGAAGAGTCCATTCCATGAGAATTACTTGGCTTCTTCTGCTTAGGCAGTTTGCCATCACATTCCTTTCTCCCTGAATAAACCTTGTAAGTAAGGTGATGTTTCTTTCCTTCGTCCAAACTTGGAGATCCTTTGCAGTTGAGTAAAGGGACTGCGAGTGGGTCCCGCCTTGCTTGGCGATGTAGGCTAACGCTGTGGTGTTGTCTGCGCTCACCTGCACCACGTTGTATCGAATCAGTCTTTCGAAACTTTGCAGGGCCAAAAGAACTGCTAGAAGCTCCTTCTGGTTGATATGAAGCTATACCTGGTCTTTGGTCCAAAGGCCCGAGCACTCTAGACTGTCTAGTATTCCCCCCCCCCCCCCCCGCATCTGAAGCGTCTGAGAACAACACATGGTCTGGGTTCTTGTGGGCAAGAGAGAGGCCTTCCTGAAGTCTGAGATTGACATCCCACCATTTCAGGCAAGTCATGATCATTTCTGGAAGTGGTATGGACACTGCTTCTAAGCCCTTCTCCTTGTCCCAATGGTGGTTGAGGTGAAACTGGAGAGGGCGAAGATTGAGTCTTACTAGGGAGACAAACTGCTCCAGAGATGAGAGTGTTCCCAGTGGACTCATCCACATCCTTACAGAGCAACTGCTCCTTTTTCGATAAAGATGAATCTTTAAGAAAGCTTGCTCGAGTGTTGATGGTGATGGAAAAGCCCGAAAAACTAGACTCCGGATCTCCATCCTCAAATAGGAAATAGTTTGAGATGGGGTCAGTTGAGACTTCTCCTTGTTACTAGGAGACCTAAGTCCTTCGCTAGGGTCAAGGTCCAACTGAGGTCCTTCAGACAGCAAATGAAGGATGACGCCCTGAGTAGCCAGTCGTCTAAGTAAAAGGAGGCTCTGACACCTGTCGAGTGCAGGAAGCTCGCCATGTTCCGCAAGAGTTTCGTGAACACAAGAGGAGCAGTGCTGAGACCGAAGCACAGAGCTCGAAATTGGAACACTTTCTTCCCATACACGATCCTTAGATATAGTTGGAAGGTCGGATGGATAGGGATATGGAAGTAAGCGTCCTGGAGATCGAGTGAGGCCATCCAATCGCTTTCCCTTACTGCTGCAAGCACAGACTTGGAAGTTTCCAAAGTGAACTTTGTTTTCAGGATAAACAAATTGAGCGCGCTCACATCCAGCACTGGTCTCCAACCTCCTGAATTCTTTGGAACTAGCAGAGGAGGTTGTAAAAGCCTAGAGACTGAAGGTTTAGAAAACTTCACAACAATTCCCTTCTCTAACAAGAGAGACACCTGTAGGTGCAAAGCTTATCTTCTTGCTTCCTCTCGGTATCTGGGAGAGATATCTATCGGCTTTTGGACAAGAGGTGGTTTCTTTACAAAAGGTATAATGTACCCTTCCTTCAACAAGAGGACAGACGATTGGTCTGCTCCTGTTCCTTCCTAAGCCTGCCAGAAGTTCTTCAATCCGGCTGGAGGGAAGGCAAAGATTGACTTGCTAAGACTTCTTATAATCTTCAACCATTCTCTCAGCAAACGTAAAACTCTCTTAGAATACTGAGAGAGCACAAATTTAGAAAAAGAGGGAGCTGTAGCAGCCAACACTAAAGTGAATACTGAAGGAGGCGAGCGTGGAGCAGCAGGAACAAAAT
>NC_090725.1:65846997-65864497 GCF_036898095.1 Palaemon carinicauda
TCATTCCTTACCCTGTAGCATCTCTGATCAGTTGTTTTTCCCAGTGTTCGCTATTATTTTTCATCGTCGCAATCTTCAGCCTCGCCTTCTTCTGGAAAGTTAAGTACCATATTCTTGTATTGTATAAATAAGCTCCAGCCGTAAAGTAACGACTTTCTGTTTTTAAATCTTGTTTTGTGGCGGAGCTGTGCCCCGACCGGAGGCGTCATGTTGCGACGCTGCTGTTCGCCTCGCATGCTTTATTTATTTAGCCAAAACAGCCCTCCCGGTCTTATAACTAATTATCACATTAGTTATTTAGTCTTCATTGCTAGGAATTAGTAATATTATGCCGATAGTATTCATTTTCGGTGATCACGGATAGCCGAACCCCATGCTAGCTTGCTAGCCTAGCCCCTAGGCTAGATAGCCTAAGTGTTCATGTTTACTTCTTGCATGATATAATAAGTGTTCCTAGTGTTATATTACGAAATGAAGATATAGGCATTTATACATACAGGCGCTCCCCAAGATACGAACATCCGTGTTACGAACATCCGGAGATACGAACACAAATTGACGGAAGTCCAAAAATGTTCGTAAACATTTGTAGATTTCATCGCAAGTTTAAATTCTCTCTCTCTCTCTCTCTCTCTCTCTCTCTCTCTCTCTCTCTCTCTCTCTCTCTCTCTCTCTCTCTCTCTCTCTCTGTATTTTGATTTTTAATGCAGTTAAATATTCATATTTCTTTGAAAATTATTAAAAAATTCTTTTTGGGCTCAAGCCATGACGTCCTAATGGAAGGTTCCTTTAGTAACTTCCGAAGGGTATATATGACTACAGTGATATTCCCAGAGAATCAAACCAAAGGTTTCACAGAATTCTAACTTCTGGCGCGAGTACCTTTAAGATTACTCTCAAGGGTATCGTATATCATCAGGGGACGTATTCTTGACACGCCACATGGCAATCTGCACCCCGAATAGCCTTTACGCCTCTAGGCTCTAGGGGGAAAACGTGGCAGAATAGAAGGGTAACCGCAACAAAGATTACCCTGGTTCCCCTACTACAATCGTATCAAAACCACGCCAACTCCCTCTGGCGGTCATTCCTTCATCTGTAGCGACTCGCTACGGTGGTGTTCCCTGTCGATCTGACATTTCCGATCGATTTCTGGGAATCTTTATGCTTCTACGGCTTCTTTCTCCATCTAGAAAGTTGAGTACTGATTCTTTACAATATGTAATTTAGTTCCAGCCTCGCAATGAAATTGTGTATTTCTTGTGTGCGGATCTTCGCCGATCGCCGGTGTCGCCATGGCGCTGTCGTTCTTTGTACATGTGATATTTAGTAAGCAGAACGATATTCCGGTGTAAATAGCTTATTCATTGTTATGAAAGCTATTTAGGCATTATATATTGTAAAGATATCTATAAGCATATTTTTCCCTTTCCGTGGCAATCGTATATGTCAGAGTTTTGGTGATTTAGGTAACCGAAATCTCGTCATGTCTGGGTAACATAACCTAGAGAACATACTTTCGTCATTTCCCCGGTTACCCTTGTGTATTGGTTATCATTCCTGGAGATCGATATCTCCTGGAATTATATTAACCATCATCAATCTCACTAGAGATTTATGGGTAATCTCTCTTCCCTCTGAGAGTAGCCTTAGGCTACAACTTTCTGCGTTGGGCTTGAATTTCGAATTCAGGCATGACTAGCCTAGAGTTTTCTGTCTCATCCCTTAACGGCCGTCGGCAAGTTTTGGGATTCGATCAGAACCTCAGAGTATTTAGTCTTTGTCGGCAGTCGGTCGGCGGGGTGATTGCATTCCCTTGCCGTCGGAACTACCGGCATAGGAGGCTAGCCCTCCCTAGACTACACCTGAAGTGGTCGAATGTTACCGCCACCTTCTCCCTGTGGTCTAGTAGACTAGTCCTATGCTCGCCGACCCTAGGCTATAGAGTCGTATACTCTTGTGGCCTAGGATGGCGCCGGCATTGGAACTCTGTTTCTCCCTTGTTGAGAGGAACGGCATGAGCTGCCGTCCCCTTAACTGTATTAGCACCTCCTAAGCTGGAGAATAAATGATTCTCCTGCCGCTTGTGGTCGTGCCGGTACTGAAACAGAGTTTCTTCAAGGTGTGTAGATCCGGCAACATTGCCGGTCCCTCCTATACCTCATATAGGACCCTTTCCCCTCCCCTCTCTGTTCTTTTACGATGGCCGAGCCATTGTCTTTCCTGTGCTGGAGTCCTGCAACCTTACCATTGCAGGTGGGTTGCCGGGGCCGCCCAGACACCCCCCCTCCTCAGTCATCAGCTGTCGGCGACTGCCGACTGCCAAAGGCCATGACGGCTGTCGGCGACTGCCGGCTTCCAGCGGCTTTGGCGGCTGTGGATGGGAGGCCCCTTTTGTCACCAAGGTTCTCCAGTTCTCCCTTGAACTGCTAGCCACAGTTTCTGTTGTCGGCGTATTGTTCTGGCCGGCAGTAGACCGGCACAGATAGATACTGACTCAGTAGGTAGTATGCCGACTGTACTCGTGCTGCCGGAGGCTGGCATACAGTAGTAAGCCGGCAATAGTACTATGGCTAAATGGAAGTGAACCTTCTTTTCGGAGAAAGGCAGTAAAATTAGACTTTTACATCTTTTATTACAGTAATAGATAGCCTTCACTCCATGCTTTCTCTCTCTCTCTCTCTCCTTTCTAGCTTGCTAGATGCTCCGACAATAGCTAGCTAATCCGGCAATATGCCGGCTGAACTACAGTATATGTCTATACAGGTAATCAGTATAATTGCAGTATAGTATATACAGCATATGAATAACTATCGTATATATCATACTAGTAGTTATTTCCAATATATCTTGGGTATCCCTGCCCAGATATTTGCTGAACCCAATTCTATATTGATGGATTAATATTTCATCAATATTCTGATTTGAAATCAGTTTCAATTTACCCTGCAATATTGAATTTCGTAAAGGGCTGGTGGTGTGACACCTCTAACCCCTATAGGGGAGAGCCCTTATCCCTGAGTTTCCCTGATCAAGAAACTCCCTGATTTAATATTGTACGGGAGGTCACAGCAAATAGATTGGTTGGGATGCATAAGTATATGTCTTTTATTCTCTGCCGGCTGAACTACGGTATAGGTCTATACAGGTAGTCAGTATATTTGCGGTATAGTAAATACGGCAGATGGATAACTAACGTATAGATTATACTAGTAGTTATTTCCTATATATATTGGGTGTCCCTATCTAGATATTTGCTGAACCCAATTCTATATTGATGGAATAATATTTCATCAATATTCTGATTTGAAATCAGTTTCTATTTACCGTGCAATATTAAATTTCGTAAAGGGCCAGTGGTGTGTCGCCTCTAACCCCTAAAGGGGAGAGCCCTTATCCCTGAGTTTCCCTGTTCAGGAAACTTCCTGATTTAATATTGTAAGGGAGGTTGCAGCGAATAGATGGGTTGGGATAGACAAATATATGTCTTTTAATTTCTAATCAACATATCTTGGATGCGAGCTTCTGCTGTTACCGCTCCTATTTCGAAAGAATGACATTCCTTCGATACTCTGATTGTGTATCAATCCTCCTTACCTCACAGCGTTAAGCATAGAAGATGACAGTGCATGTACACTTCCTTACACCTAGGTGTTCGAGCCCCATTTTCTTCAGGGAATTCCCCGGTTGGAGGAATTTCCTTAAGACTGAGGAGAAGTAACAGCATTGGCTCACAAGGGATACACGGGTATGTGTCTCCAACTACCTCTTTTAGCTTTCTGTCCTAAGCTATTTTGTCAAAAGACAACTTTGCAAATTGCCTATCGATGCGATAATCAATTGAATACTCCTTTCTGTTCTCCCTTCCTTACAGGAGGGACACCAGATGATGCATTGCAGTCTTCTGCAGTTATAAAGATGAGCATTTTCACGGACATAATATATGCAGGTTCCCACAGCAATATTATTTCCAAAATCCCCAATCTGCAGGACGGCATTCTAGAGCTGTCGAACTGTGGTTGGTTTCGTTTCGAAAGTTATCTCTTAAATGCGGTTCAACTGCGAACCCGTAAAATGCGAGAACTCTACGGGAATTGGACCGAAAACTTCACTTTCTCATTACTAAAAATGCCGATTTACTGCTCCTTTTAAAGGTTTTTAAGGTCTAAACCCCCAACCCTGCCTCTCAAGTTGAGGTTGCAGACACTAACGGCATTGGTGAGTCTGAGCGGGACTCGAACCCCCGACTGACAAACACCGTGCAGAGACTCCACATTCAAGCCACACCTTGTAGTGAAATCAACGACAGCAGTCATTGTTTCATTGTCACATCTGACTCCGCCGCCAAGAGCCGGCAGTGTGTGCCCTTGGTCACCACCCAGTCAATAGATGAGTTGGTATACCTTCAATCGACAGCCCGCCGATTCCCAGCGGTCTGCCGACAGCCCGAGGAGTCTCCTCTGGTTCAGAGATCCGCTGACTATGCGTATAGTTTTCACCACTACCCAGTCACATTGAATACTGGCTAGGATGGTGTGACGTCTGTCAGCGACCCACTGACAGCCGTCAAATCACTGATATGTCGAAGACCTGCTAGCCATATCGGTACTGAAGTACTGTGCCAATTAACTTACCCCCAAGCACTAGCCTTGACGGTAACAGGCCAGTTGTATAGGGGTATACAATACCCTGTACACCTGCAGTTTAGGACCATATCGCAGACAGAAATCCTTGGTACATAACCATACAATAGAATGGTTTTCCAGTACATTGTGCTTCTAAGCACAACCCCTTGCTGAGACCTACCTGATTTGGGGGATCCACTTCCCCCCCTTCTTCCTTACGCTGATGCTTCATCAGCCTCTTGATTCTCATTATTAATTCCCCGGATGTAGGGCGCTACTCTAGCCTTATGGACTAGAATCTTCCATCGGCCTCTTCTTGAAAGGGGATGCCCTACAATCAATAATTAGGAAGACCGCAGCAGTTGGCTGGAAGGATTTACACGTCTGTGTCTCTCCTCTTTCCAGCGTACTTATCCTAAGCTTTATACAATAGAAAGGAATCTTCTATTACAGTGAAACACAGAAAAGCTGATATAGGCGAACAGTCAGGTATGGCCTGAAAGGAGAACGGAAGGGTTTTTTAGTTCTCCCTAGGATGTTAAACTGCATCCCACAGTTACAATGACCGTTGTTCCACAGACAGTCAGATTTATACACCTTCGGTTCAAGCGAAGCAAACAGACGCTTCTGGTAAGAGGGAAGTTCCTCCTGGATCGCCGGACCTTTGATCACTGGAGTCCAAGGCCTGACCAAGATGAGACTAGAATGGAAATGGACATACCTCCACCATCCTTTCCTCAACTCTTCTTATATTCAAATTCCCCCTAGAAGAGTATACCTTAAAGCTCTAGAGCATACTAACGGTGAGGAAAGTAGAGTCCATCGATTTCCAATGAAGGCAGTTTAGTGTTCACATGAAAGACTCAAGAAATCTCTGAGTCATTCTGGACTTGGCGCCACGCAACAAGTTCCAATAGAACAGCAAGTTCAGAATGATAATCCTTCTGAACATAAGGACCCTATTCAGTAAGGGGTGTTGACAATCTAGCCAGCCCTGGAAGATGTCTATCAGCAACTTCCAGTCAGTCACCCCCTCCCCTCCTACCTAGGATCCAAGTTATGGAAGATAACGTATATCCTGGACGAGATTCTCGTCGGACTAGTTTCAGTCCTAGGATCCTTACGGAATTAGCAGACAGTCAAGCGAAACCAAGCCTAGAAAGAGTTCAGGCAACGATGGCCCTGGACGACAGGCTGGGGTGGGCAGCACCCGAAATTACTGTCTATGAGCATCCATGGAGATGATCCGGCCCTGGAACATTGAGGATGCAAATAATAGAATCTCCATTCTCTCCAGCTCAGGGGCTTCAATGTTTTAAAAAATTGAAACCTGTAGTCACCCAAACACCCCCTTTTCCCCTGGGGATGTAAAAGGAGATCGCAAGGTCTGTCAAGAGACTATGGTAATCAGTCAGGATTCCATAACGCTAACAGGGAGGAGTTTCGAACTCTCTCCAGTTCACGATGATGACAGACCCAGTGCTACGTGCACAACTATAAGATGCGCTAAGAGGCTGGAGAAGATACGCATCAAACGCTCGAAGAGATCTAATAGGACCAATGATGGTCATTCCCTCTCCGCTTACCCTACAATGACCAAAGGCCACGGACCCGTAGGCCATTTTAGCCCTGTAATGGGTGGATAAACTCTCTCCACACAGATCGGACCTCCTCAGGTTGATCTGGAGCATCGAAGCGATAATGAGGCGTCAAAACTGTTGAGGATAAGGGACGTCTCATTTCATTAGGGAATGCTAGCCATCCCTTCCTTAAGGGAATGGCGCCTATCAACAGCTCGTTTATATATGATCCGCAAGGTGACAGCGGATGCTCTTCTCGGGTTCCACCCAATAGAGTTGGAATGGTACACGGACGCAGACCCATTCCCTCCCAGAAAGGGACAAGTCCCCGAGCTGCAGATCGTTCTCTTCATCATGAGCGTTATCAAGATACTCTCTCGTTATTTAGTCCCATACGAGGACCCTCTAATGGAGGTAACAGACATCATATCTCTACATTTAGAAGTGATGGACTTAGAATTTCTATTCAGCCCATCAAAATTTCCTCCAGAAGGCCCTCTACATGCTGAGACCCTTCCAAGGAAGAGGGGCTCTATTGGCTCCCAGAAAGCCCAAGAACATCCCGTTCCCTGTAATGAAGGAACTGAGGCTGAGGCTAGTCCTAATTATGCACCTAGGATTATCCAAGAGGTTCAGAAGTTTTCTACCTTCTATTTATCACAGTACACCTGATCCCTTCATTTTACGAATTCCTTGCCCTTAACGGTTAGGAAAAAGACTGCGATCTTAAGGGCAAAATAGAATTCCTAGAAGAATACAAGTCTAGTCAACGAGAAGACAATACGAGTCTTCTTGGGAAAGTAAATTGTTTTGTAAAGCAAAAGGGCCTGAAAACAATCTCATGATCTTCTGCCTGTCCTTCTCTGTCCACCCCTATATTCAGGGTCTGGCGGCCAACAGCACGTTGGCCTTTGAGGAAGGAGGCAGTGTATCCTTGAATACTATGAGAACGCTAGTTCTTCGGCCTTGTCTCCATATAAACCCTTGAGTAAGCACCAAGGTTATGGCCGACTTTGCGAGAGAGGTCACTTAATGGGATCTTTGGATCCATGGACCATTATCTCTGTGCAAGTCAGCCCCGACTAGACCTCTTCTATATGCCCTTTAAGTGGATCTAACGATTGGAATCTTTAATAAATTCCCGTTAACATGTGCAGGCTTAGGCCTGCAACGCCACTAAAGCCCATCTAATGGTCTTTGGACAAGGTCCTACATTATGCCTCACCTGTGAACAATGAGGATTGTTCCCTCAACCATCTAACCTAAAAGGTTATTTTTTCGGTTCGCTACAGCCTCTGGGACTAGAGTTAGTGTAATAGTGGCCCTATCCTGAGGGCCACATTAAGTGAGAGAACTGCATCTCTTTCTGATCTAACCTTTCTCATTAAAGACGTCCCACCTACTAAGAGGTGGGGCTCCTGGAGAATCTGCCCTCTGAAGGGAGATGTCTCTCTAGGTCTGCTAGAGCGTCTAAGGTCTATCTTCATAGAACTTCAGACTTCAGGAGGAACAGTTCTTTACAGGAGAAAACTTTGGATCAAACTATCCACTACAACTGAGGGCTCACCTACCTTTTTCGCGGAGCGGATCCTGACAGTACTCCTGCAGATTAAAGATCCGAGGAAAGTTGCTTCATCACTGAACCTTTCAGTATGTGGACTTCAGCCTCTTCGTTCACCTACTGATCGGAGGTTGTCCAATGCGTCTTACAGACACTATACTAAGCAAATCTATGGATTGAAGCAATATGTGGTGGCGGCAGGTGCTATTTGGACCCTATCGTCTAGCTCTGCGATGAACAGTAAATTGATTGGGACTATCAATTAAAAGGAGAAGGGGTCAGCAATTTTCGTGTGACCTCCCTTTGAATAAGTGTTGCCATGGTAACACTAAATCTGTTCAGAATCTCAGGTGTGAAATTATACGGATACCACTAGTGCCGTGTGTACATAGTACACAGTGTTGTTAGACTATTTCATTTACAGAAATTATAAAGAAAAGTCTTGTTAAAAGAGCTTTTCTTCAGTTTGAGAGTGGCACTCATCATTTCCCCCTTTCAAAAAGGGGAACGTTATTTTCTGTGTATGTCTCTCGTATAATTTCCTTATCATGCTACATTCATTTAGCATGTAGTCATTTATTAGGAATAAATGTCTATTAAAATGCAGTTGCGTCCTAATTCGCCCAACAATTGCATGTTTTAAAATACCAGAGTTCCTTAACTTACTCATGTAAGTATTTCTCATATCATTGTATGCTTACAATCAATGGATGGGGACACTGATATTGGTTCCGCAATATATACAATCCTTGAGACCGGTTGTATTCTCAGTGTATACTTATGTTTGTTCATACAATATATGCTACCTTGAGGCCCTTTTCCTACGTCTAAAAATGACTCTTCCCTGCAGGGGGCAGGAAGCACTAACATTGTTATGCTTAGTGATGATGACGGATAACGGAAACATCATTTGTCTCAATTGGCCCTTTTGGCCGTGGAAATATTGCCCCAAGGTTAAGGCACTAACACAAAACCACAGATACATTAATTCTCTGGTATGCTTCCATTAGGACGTCATGGCTTGAGCCCAAAAAACGGATTTTGAGCGAAGCGAAAAATCTATTTTTGGGTGAGATGGCCATGACGTCCTAATGGACCCACCCTTCTTTTCTATGAAAAGATCTTCACGGTTTCCCCCCCTGATCTACTGTATCAGTAGCACCTTGCTCAACGCTACAAGGAATGACCGCCAGAGGGAGTTGGCGCGGTTTTGATACGATTGTAGTAGGGGAACCAGGGTAATCTTTGTTGCGGTTACCCTTCTATTCTGCCACGTTTTCCCCCTCGAGCCTAGAGGCGTAAAGGCTATTCGGGGTGCAGATTGCCATGTGGCGTGTCAAGAATACGTCCCCTGATGATATACGATACCCTTGAGAGTAATCTTAAAGGTACTCGCGCTAGAAGTTAGAATTCTGTGAAACCTTTGGTTTGATTCTCTGGGAATATCACTGTAGTCATATATACCCTTCGGAAGCTACTAAAGGAACCTTCCATTAGGACGTCATGGCCATCTCACCCAAAAATAGATTTTTCGCTTCGCTCAAAATCCGTTTTAAATCCTTATTCGATGTTTCAATTATGGGAATAGTAACGGATCGGAAGAAAACCACTTGATTTGCCTCTCGCCTTCCGCCAGAAGAAATATAACGTCATCAGACTTTTGGCATTTTTTTTTTATTTCTTAACATATTAGAAATATCTTCAAGATGAATATTACTTCAGCGCCAATATGTTACAGAAAATCAGTTTCCCTACAGTTCTTATTATTAGGTATCATGCGAAATCGTTGTAGCTCTTTCTGTGTGTGTGTGTGTGTGTGTGCTCGCTATTTCAATCGCATACGGGTAGTTAATTCTAAAGCTTCATACAGTATTCAATTTTTCGTTCAATATTAAGCCTTCATATTTCATTAGACATTACTGTGTTTAATTGTGGTTTATTAAAGCACGTTCATATTTTTTTTTTAATTTCTTGAGCATTTCAATAATCAACAATTATTTTTTATTTACGTTTGGTTGGGAGATCAGCTGATCTCGAGGTGACGCTGCAGTATTACGATTATCCGCACGTATACTGTAGTACGAATAACACTGATTTATATAATTTTCTTGATATTCGAAATCTCTTCATAGTGAATATTACAACAGCGCCAATATATTATAGGGTATCACATTTTCCATACAGTTCATTGATAGACCTTATTATTAGTTATAAACGGAATACGCAACCCCCCCCCCATCTCTCTCTCTCTCTCTCACTCTCTCTCTCTCTCTCTCTCTCTCTCTCTCTCTCTCTCTCCGTATTTTGATTTTTAATGCAGTTAAATCTTCATATTTCTTTGAAAATTATTAAAAAATTCTTTATATCCTTATTCGATGTTTCGATTATGGGAATAGTAACGGATCGGAAGAAAATCACTTGATTTGCCTCTCGCCTTCCGCCAGAAGAAATATAACGTCATCAGACTTTTTTTTTCTGAACTTTACGGTAAGTTGTACTAATCTCATAACTAATGATACAGACCACTAAAACACTTGATATCGTTACTCGGTGTTTCGATTATGGGAATGCTGTAATAAGATTACTCGGCAACATAATGAAAGGAAATCATTCAGTTTGTCAGCGCGCTTCCGCCAAATATATGACGTCACATGACACGTGACGTAATGTATACTGTACAAAGAATGATTCCGTCAGTCAAAACTAAAATAAAACAATTCAGTAAACTAACCTTCTGCATTTTATTTAACATTACCAAAAGAACCACGAAGCAGTTAAATGCACAGTACTGTTACATACAGTAAATACAGTACGGTACAAGTCAGCTGATTTGGGTAAACATTACAGTACAGTACAGTACATAATGCAAATGGCCACTTGTTTACGTAAGTTTCTAGCAAAAAAAAATGGGTAATGGAACAATAAAATAACTTTCAGTACATTTATTTAAAAAGGAATTAATGTACAGTACTGTACTAAATGTACAGTACACTATATTTACTACGATTTTACTTTAAGTCGGCTGATTCAGAAATGCAGTGCATATGTATGGCCGATTGTTTGTGCAAGTTTCTATTATGTAGTGTGCAGTACAGGATAATAAAACAACTTACTGTACTGAACTTTACAGTATTATACAGACTACTGTAATATGATAAAGTAAAATATTTGTAATAACCTATTTTATATGAAATGGGGCTATTTGTTGACCTCTACGGCTGAAAATCGTAGACATCTGAGTCAGGTTACGCCTACCCTAGACCAAAATTTAACACTAACGACTTACGAACAATCCAGCTTACGAACAGACTCTCGGTCCCTATTGTGTTCGTTAGTTGGGGGCTGTCTGTACAAGATTCAGTGATTGCACATGTTTTTTCGCCTTCTAGGAAGTATACAAGGGGTTTCCATGATCTTGGTAGTCGACTCCCTTGCCCCTAACCTAACGCTAGGGCTCTTGTACACTT
Source organism: Palaemon carinicauda (assembly GCF_036898095.1). Lineage (NCBI taxonomy): Eukaryota > Metazoa > Arthropoda > Malacostraca > Decapoda > Palaemonidae > Palaemon > Palaemon carinicauda. Next base: position 65,858,231 of record NC_090725.1, read on the forward strand.
CCTCACCTCCCCAGTTACCTTATCTAAGGTAATCTCCTCCCTCTGAGGTAGCCTAGGCTACATCCTATCCCTCTTTACCCCGAACCGCATTCGGGTAAGGTTAGGCTAGGATTTTTTCTTTCCCCACTCCTTGCCATAGTACATGCGCTTTGAGTTTGGGACAGAACCTCAGAGTACCAGTCGTTTGCCCCCAACTCCCCATTAGGAGAATGTACTCTCCTTCTGGTCCCTGCTGGTGAGTGAAGGTCAAAGGGCTCTGCCCTTCCCCCTAGTCCACACTTGGCTGGGTTAGGATCCTTCCTCCCTGTGGCCTAGCGACTTGTCCTTCCCCTGTCTTTCCTGGTCTGGGAGACTAGCTCACCTAGCCTAGGTTAGGCAGTCCAAGGGGATTCTGCTTCTTTATAGTTTAGGACAGGATACTAGTGCTGTACCTACTCTGTGCTAACCTACCCTAGGCTGGAGAATGGACTCTTCCTACCTAGACAGGCTAGCCCTGAACAGAATCCCCACCCGTGGGAGTGCCGGTGGGAGCTACGCTTCGCCCCTTCACTCCCCCTCAGGACCCTCTCCCCTCCCCCTCCCCCTCTATCCCTTTTGTGTTGGCTAGCCATCACACCCCTGTCCGCCGTCCTACAACTCCACCGGGTGCCGGCGGGTTGTGGGTTCGGCTTGGTCCTTTCGTTGGTTAGTTCGTACTGCTACGCTTCCCGAATATAGTCGAACTATGGGATAGCATTCGTCGGTCGGTCTGCCGGCGGAGGCCCTCCCTTCTTTGAGTGTTCTTCGGTCCTCCCTTGGGCCGCCACTGGCAACATAGCCGACTACCGGCTCTCTGCCGCCGGATGAAAGGTCGCACTCCTCCCTTTCATTTGAACACTTCTTCTGGAGGAAGAAAGGATTGGATACCTGGTATTACCCTTCCCTCTCTCTCTTAGTGCCGGGCCACTGCCGCCTCCACCCTGCCGGCACTAGCCGTCAGTGTTTTCGGTACCCTACCTGCCTCATTGAATGATGTCAGTGTCGGTATGCCGTTGCCGGCCACCTACCGGCTGCCAGGGGCCGCCGGCTTGCCGGAGATCTGCCATCACCTAAGGTGTCAACCTCTCTCTCTGCCACATAGACTAATGGCTTGGAAGGGGCCATCCTTGATGGGGACCTGCTGGCATCAGACGAGCTTCCGGCATTCCGCCAGGCTGCCGGCGCCACCAATCTTGGCTTTACAGTGGACAGTCACTACTCCCTTTTGCTGGCCCGGTGCCGGCAGCTATTATTGTGCAGCTATGGATAATAGCCAGTACACCTATGGTATAGTTATACCCTAAACTGAAAACTATTGTGTATAGTTGTACAGTAAAATCTTTCCAGCATACTCTGCGCATTCATGTGCAGTCTCTTGCTGGGACCTAATCTGATACGGGGGCTTAGCTTATCCCCCTTTTTCTTATACACTGAATGAATTCAGCTTCTCCCTCTCACTGTACCTAATTCCCCAGAGGAAGCCTAAGCTTGGCTCATCCAACACGGATGTTATTCCTCCTCCCAGGGACCATGACAGTCCTCTTGAATTAGTTACAGTATGGGGTCGCGGAAATTGGCTGGGCGGGATGCACAGGAGTGTCTTTCCTACCTCCTTTCTAGCTTCCTTATGCTAAGCTTATACACAAATAAAATCTTATATTATAAGTTTATTAACTTAATTCTAATCTAAGATTACTGTAAGTCATGTTTGTATTGACTTCCAAATACTCATTTCCTCTTTCTTTTACAGGAGGAGTACGTGAAGTGTGAGAGCGCCTTCTGCAGCATTTGTCGCCCTAATTTCTACGGACACCTGGCGTGCCGGACCCACGCTGGCTGTTCAATTTCGAAGGGTAACCTTCGCTATTGGGATCCGCTGGCCTGTACCGTGTGCAAGAACCTGCTCGATGAGGCGTTTGATAACCCCGTCAGCGGAGGCCAGGGACAACGCCCAAGAGAAACTGCGCAAGTGGGTGCGCGGTTTACAAAAGAACGCCACGGGGCCTTATCTCCCAAACGAGAAGATGAGAGCCCTGATCTTTCCTAAGGCATCTGCTGACGCCGTTATCCCCAAGGATGAGATCCCCTGCGTCCAACTAACGGTCGAACTGGATGTTGCGGCCGCTCTCCAAAGTTGTCATATCGACGAAGTGGAGAGGATGTCGGATGTGTCCAAAGATACCGAAAGGACCCTGATGGCTGAGGGTCCAGAAGAGGAAGAGGATAAGGTGGAGACCCCTGATTCTGAGGGCGAGATCGCCCGTGCGCCCTCCGTGGCTTCCGTCGTGGTCTCAGAACCAGTCCCCTCTACATCTGCCACTCCGGTACCTGCGGTACCAGGCACTCAGGATACCATCCAAGCTCTGGTGGCATTCCTGGATGAGAAGTTCCGCCAGAGGCATGCAGACCTGAAGAGGGAAATCTTGAGCATGAAGAAGCAGCCGAAGAAGATTTCTGTCAAGGATCTTCCCCCCTGCTCAGTGACCAATCCCTGGAGGCATGCAAAACACATGCCCATCACGACCGGACGCATCTTCGTTAATGACAAACTAGGGGCCATCCCCCTTGAAGAGGTGGAGTTCTACCCTAGTTTCGACGCCTACCCGGACTGTTATATCAGTCTCAAGTCCGAACCAGTCTCCAAGGAGGAGACCAAGCCTAAGGAGGTCATAGTGTTTGACCACTCCAAGGCTCAAGCTATGCTGGCTGACTGCCTCAAGAGCAGAGGCTACACTAATTCCAAGATGCCGGCTTTGAGCAAGAAACACCCGTCCTTTCTTGCTCCTCCCACCATGATCTTTCCCTTTGCGGAAAAGGCCTTGAATACTGTGTTGAAGGCAGTGGAGGAAGGAAAACCCTGCCCTACATTGGAGGAGTGTAGGCCTCTCTCCCTCGCCCTACCTCCCGATGATAAAAGCTGGAAGGACATCCAGTTAACCTTCACAGTTGAAAAGCTGGAGGCTAACGTCGCTGGACGTCAGTTTAATGGGAATCTCCCCAAGCTCACCGACTACCTTTTGCGTCGGGAACAAGACACAAAGGAGAGGCTGGCTGACTCCCTGTCTCTTCAGGTGCAACTTGAGACAATGGCTGGGGACATTCGGGTCCCAGGCTTCTACATGGTTCTCGCAAAGACCCACCTTGCCACCTTGCTGAAGGACTTGTACAGCTTCATCAAGGTACAGAGAGCCTGTAGAGAATTCGTGTTTGCGGACGCCACCGTCAAACACGAACCCTGGAAACTGATTTCCTCCAACATCTGGGGCAAATACCTCTTTCCAGTGGACCTTGTGAAAGATTGCGGACAAAGCCGCCACTGCGAATAGGAACCTTCTCAATAAGTGGGGCATGTCCCGAAAGAGGAAATCTTCTCAGGATGAAGGTCCACAGCCTAAGAAAAAGTCCAACAAGCCCCGACCCCAGCAGCGTCAGGCCAAGCCAGTTTCCGGCACCCGCTACTCCCCAGCTAGTGGCTCAGCCACAGCAGACCTTTAAGTTGGTCCCTCAGCCGGTGGTGGCCCAGACACCAGTCTTTACCCCTGCCTATGAAAGGCAATCCACTACCTTTCGCCCCAAAGGTAGAGGCTCCGGCAAAGACTCCTCTCAACGTCCATCCAGAGGGAGAGGAGGAAGGGGATCAGGCGGCCGAGGTGGTAAACCCTCGGGAAACCAGAAGCAATGAAGTGCTTTCGGTGGGAGGAAGACTCCGCCACTTCCAGGATTGTTGGAACTTTGATCCTTGGGCCCACACCAATTCTTCCAACCCTCAACCCCCATCCTGGAAGAATATGTCCTAGAACTCTTGAACAAGAAGGTGATCAAGAGTGTAAAGTCCATCAGGTTCCAGGGAAGACTGTTCTGTGTTCCCAAGAAAGATTCAGACACACTCAGAGTCATTCTGGATTTGTCACCTCTCAACAAGTTCACTGTGAACAACAAATTCAAGATGCTGACTCTTCAACATATAAGAGCCCTACTGCCTCACAAGGCCTACACGGTCTCATTAGACCTGGCGGACGCCTACTGGCACATTCCAATGAATCACCAGGCTTCCTCCTACCTAGGATTCAGGCTTCAAAGAAGACAATACGCCTTCAGGGCTATGCCCTTCGGACTCAACGTGGCCCCAAGAATCTTCACGAAACTCGCAGACACGATCGTCCAACAGCTACGCCTTCAAGGCTTCCAGGTGATGGCTTACCTAGACGATTGGCTGGTCTGGGCGACATCGTCAGAAGAATGCTCGCATGCCTGCAGAAAGGTGACCCAGTTCCTGGAACATCTGGGTTTCAAAATCAACACCAAAAAGTCTCGACTTTCTCCAGCTCAGAAGGAAATAGCCGGATCTGTCAAGAGACTTCTAAAATCCAAACGGATTTCAAGACGACAACAGGAACGAGTTCTCGGCTCCCTCCAGTTCGCCTCAGTGACAGACCCAGTGCTACGAGCACAGATAAAAGATGCATAGGGAGTCTGGAGACGAAATGCATCCATCGCTCGAAGAGATCTCAAGAGACCTCTGCACACCAGGCTTCGCTCACTCAAGCCATGGTTGGAGGCAAAGAACCTGAAAAGATCAGTTCCTCTTCAGCCACTACCTCCGTCGGTCACAATCCACACGGATGCCTCGCTAGAAGGATGGGGGGGTCACTCCCACCAGCGACAAGTTCAAGGAACATGGTCTCACCTATTCAAGACGTTTCACATCAACATCTTGGAGGCCATGGCGGTTCTTCTCACTCTGAAGAAACTGTCCCCTCGTCCTTCGATCCACATCCGTCTCACTCTGGACAGCTCCGTTGTGGTCAGATGTCTCAACCGTCAGGGCTCACGATCGCCACAACTCAACCAAGTGCTGTTACCTATCTTCCGCCTAGCGGACAGGAAGAGATGGCACCTCTCAGCAGTTCACCTACAAGGATTCCGCAATGTGACGGCGGACGCTCTATCGAGGACAAGCCCCATAGAGTCAGAATGGTCCCTAGACGCAGACTCATTCTCCTTCATCTCCCGTCAAGTCCCGGAACTGCAGATCGACCTCTTTGCGACGAGCGACAATAACCAACTTCCTCTTTACGTGGCCCCAAACGAGGACCCCAGAGCGGAAGCGGTGGACGCCATGTCCCTGGACTGGAACAGATGGTCCAAGATTTACCTGTTCCCTCAACCTTCTGCTGAAAGTCCTCTCCAAACTGAGAACCTTCAAGGAAACAGCAGCCCTAGTGGCTCCCAAGTGGCCCCGAAGCAACTGGTTCCCTCTAGTCCTTGAGCTACAGCCCAAGATGATCCCTCTGCCAGACCCAGTTCTCTCCCAGCAGGTTCAGAAGTCGACTGTCTTCGCTTCATCAAAGAAAACCCGAGACCTTCATCCGATGATTTTCTTTCCCTAGCCGTGAAGAAAAGGTTCGGAATCTCGAAGAAATGTTTAGACTTCTTAGAGGAATACAAAACAAAGTCTACCAGAAGGCAATATGAGTCATCCTGGAAGAAGTGGCTATCCTTCGTCAAGGTAAAGAATCCAACGGAAATCTCCATAGATTTCTGTATGTCCTTCATTCACCTTCATGGACAAGGCTTAGCAGCCAATACGATTTCCTCTTGTAAATCGGCCTTGACAAGACCACTACTGTACGCCTTCCAGATAGACCTGTCCAACGAAATCTTTAACAAACTTCCAAAGGCATGTGCTAGACTCCGTCCTGCACCCCCACCGAGACTCATCTCCTGGTCTCTGGATAAGGTGCTCCATTTTGCCTCTAGCTTGAACAATGAATCTTGCCCTCTGAAAGACTTGACTCAAAAAGTGATTTTTCTTTTTGCTCTCGCCTCGGGAGCCCGAGTCAGTGAAATAGTGGCTTTATCTAGAGAAGAGGGCCAGATACAGTTCGCCGAATCAGGGGAACTTACCCTCTTCCCTGACCCAACGTTTCTCGCTAAGAATGAACTCCCTACTAAGAGGTGGGGCCCATGGAGAATCTGCCCTCTGAAGGAAGATGTCTCTCTATGCCCAGTGGAGAGTCTAAAGGTCTACCTTCGAAGAACTTCAGACTTTGGCGGAGGACAACTCTTTAAAGGAGAAACATCGGGAAGCGATTTGTCACTTAAACAACTAAGGGCGAAGATCACCTACTTTATTCGCAGAGCGGAACCTGACAGTACACCAGCAGGTCATGATCCTAGAAAAGTCGCCTCTTCCCTAAATTTCTTTCAAGGAATGGATTTCGAAAGCCTTCGATCTTTCACAGGCTG
>NC_090725.1:65869497-65879497 GCF_036898095.1 Palaemon carinicauda
CCTCTCAGGATGCTGAAAGACTCCCAGGAGCTGTTGTATCCAGGGCGGCAACCCATACAACAGGACCTCATCAAAACCCTTAATCTGGGCGCTCTCAAGAAATGACATTTGACCACCCGCCAAATCAAAAAGGATGCGAAAGGCTTCTTAGCCTTCCGTACAACCCAAAACAAGATTAAAAACATTTCAAGAGAAGATTAAAAGGATATTGGAATTAAGGGAATGTAGTGGTAGAACCCTCACCCACTACTGCACTCGCTGCAACGAATGGACCCAGTGTGTAACAGTCCTCATAAAGAGTCTGGACGTCTTTTAAGTAAAATGAAGCGAACACCGACTTGCTCCTCCAAAAGGTCGCGTCCATAATACTTCGTAGAGATCTGTTTTGCTTAAAGGCCACGGAAGTTGCTATAGCTTTTACTTCGTGCGTCTTGACCTTAAGCAAGCAACGATCTTTTTCACTCAAGTGAGAATGAGCCTCTCGGATTAAAAATCTAATAAAATACGATAAAGTATTTTTAGACATAGGCAATGAAGGCTTCTTAACTGAGCACCACAAGGCCTCAGATCCACCTCGTAAGGATTTTGTACGAGCTAAATAAAACTTAAGAGCTCTGACTGGACACAGTACTCTTTCAAGCTCGTTGCCTACGATCTCTGACAGGCAAGGTATATCAAACGACTTAGGCCAAGGACGAGAAGGCAGTTCATTTTTGGCCAAGAAAACAAGCTGAAGCGAACATGTGGCTTTATCTGTAGAAAAGCCGATGTTCCTACTGAAGGCATGGATCTCACTGACCCTTTTAGCCAAAGCCAAGCACACTAAGAAAAGCGTCTTGAGGGCGAGATCCTTCAGGGAGGCTGAATGTAATGGCTCAAACCTGTCGGACATTAGGAACCTTAGGACCACGTCTAAGTTCCATCCAGGAGTTGCCATACGACGCTCCTTAGAGGTCTCGAAGGACTTAAGGAGATCTTGGAGATCTTTATTATTGGACAGATCTAAGCCTCTAATGTCTGAACACAGAAGCCAACATGCTCCTGTAGCCCTTAATAGTGGGCGCTGAGAGGGAGCGAACATTTCTCAGATGTAGGAGAAAGTCTGCAATTTGGGCTACAGAGGTACTGGAAGAGGAAATGGATGATAACTTGCACCAGTCTCTAAAGACTTCCCACTTCGACTGGTATACCTTGATGGTAGAAGCTCTCCTAGCTCTCGCAATCGCTCTGGCTGCCTCCTTCGAAAAACCTCGAGCTCTTGAGAGTCTTTCGATAGTCTGAAGGCAGTCAGACGAAGCGCGGGGAGGCTTTGATGAAGATCCCTTACGTGGGGCTGCCGTAAGAGATCCATCCTCAAAGGTAGACTCCTTGGAACGTCTACCAGCCATTGAAGTACCTCTGTGAACCACTCTCTCGCGGGCCAAAGTGGAGCAACCAATGTCAACCTGGTCCCTTCGTGAGAGGTGAACTTCTGCAGCACCTTGTCTAGGATCTTGAAAGGTGGAAAGGCATAAACGTCCAGGTGAGACCAGTCCAGCAGGAAAGCGTCTATGTGGGCTGCCTCTGGATCTGGAACTGGAAAGCAGTAAGTCGAGAGCCTCTTTGTCAGAGAGAGTCGCAAAAAGATCTATGGTGGGTTGACCCCATGTCATCCATAGCTTCTCGCACACAGTCTTATGCAACGTCCACTCCATGGAGATGACTTGTCCTCTTCTGCTGAGGCCGTCCGCCAAGACATTCATTTTCCTTGCACAAATCTCGCCAAAGGAGAGATGTTACATGCCTTAAATGGAGTTCCTTCTGATCCGTGGATCAAAGACCCGAGTATTCCAGACTGTCCAGTGGAGCTCCCTAACCCAAATCCGATGCATCTGAAAAACAACACATGGTTTGGGTTCTTGATCGCAAGAGAAAGACCTTCTCGAAGTCTGATGTTGCTGTCCCACCAAGTCAGACATGTCTAGACTGAGTTGGAGATTGGGAAAGAGATACTCTCTAAGCCCTTCTCCTTGTTCCAATGGTTTAGGTGAAATTGGAAAGGGCATAGGTTGAGTCTCCCCAGAGAGATAAACTACTCCAGCGATGAAAGAGTTCCCATGAGGCTAGTTCAAACTCTTACAGAGCAACTGTTTTTCTCTTGCAAGTGAAGGACTTTTAACAGAGCTTGTTCCATTCTTGCGGGAGACGAAAAGGGCCGAAAAATCAGACACTGTATCTCCATTCCCAAATAAAGAATAGTCTGGGATGGGGTACTGTAAGTTACGACTTCTCTACGTTCACTATGAGACCTAGCTCCTTGGTTAGGTCTAATGTCCATTAGAGGCTCTCCAGACAGCGATATAATGACGACGCCCTGATTAGCCAGTCGTCAAAATAAAGGGAGGCTCTGAATCCTCAAAAAATGTAGAAAGCTTGCTACATTTTGCAAGGGCCTTGTAAAAACAAGAGGAGAAGGAATGAGGTCGGAGTACAGTGCTCGACAGTGGTACATTACTTTCACGTCCACAAACCTCAGATGTAGTTGAAAGTTTGGATGAATCGGGATGTGGAAGTATGCATCCTGAAGGTCGAGAGAGACCATCCAGTCGCCTTCCCTTAAAGCTGCCAAGACAGATTTGGTAGTCTTCATCGAGAAGTTTGTCTTGACAATGAACACATTGAGCGCACTTACATCTTAAGTACTCCTGCAGTGAACGTGGCTGCCAGATCATTGGAGCCATCCCTGATAGTCTTGTTCCTGCAGAGAACGTGGCTGTCAGATCATTGGAGCCATCCCTGATAGCCTTGTTCATGCATGACATAATTGTACAGAAAAACTTCAAACGCTCGAAAAAACTCCTAACAGGAGATGGTCTAGCTCTGAAGCCGACCATAAAATCTTGGAGCGTCTCATGGCCAGGCGCCGGGGAGAGTCTATGAGGCTTGAGAAGTCTCCCTGGGCAGAGGCAGGAACTCCCAAGCCGAGAACTTCTCCCGTGTCATACCAGACGCTCGCTCTATAAGCCAGTTTAAAAGGAGGGAAAGCAAAGGCTGTCTCCCCCAAACTCCTCCTGGTGATCAACCAGTCGCCTAGCAAACGTAGAGCTCTCTTAGAAGAGCGAGAGAGCACTAGCTTAGAAAACAACGGCTTCGAAGTAGCTAGGCCTAGTGTAAACTCTGACGTTTAGGCGAACGAGGAGCAGCAGTTACAAAATGGTCCGGACAAAGATCCTTAAAAATCAGCATGATTTTTTTAAAGTCCATAGAGGGCTGAGCAGCTTTAAGCTCCTCTCCGTCTGACAAAGTCCCCAAGGGAATATCAGTAGGAGGGGGATCAGCAACTTCCTCATCTGAAGGAACCTCGTCCGACAATTGCCGCGGTGGCAATGCTTGACAGGCAAAGTCCACACGCAAAGGAGCAGCAGTAGCAGTCAAGGAAGCGATGTCATGTCGCTGCTGAAAGGACTGACCAGCAACAACAACAGGAGTTGATGGACGCTCGACGTCAAGTCGAGACTGCCTTGACTGCCTAGACTGAGCAGTCAAAACAACCCTTGACTGCGGTGCTTGACGCTCAACGTCAAAACAAGGCAACTGAGCTGGTTGGCGAACGTCCTGAACGTCAACACGAGACTGCGGCAGCGGCTGAACGTCAACACGAGGCTGCGGCAGCGGCTGAAAGTCAACACGGGACTGCAGCGAGTGAGGATCCAAGTCACGTGACTGACGTGACAAACTACCGACATCACGTTTCATAACGTCAAAAGGACGAGTAAATGCTCGTTTGGGCGGTTGACGGCCAGAGTCTCGTTTAGCGTAACGGCGACTCGAAAGCGAAGGTTCATCGTGAACCTGCTCAATGTCATACTTCTCCATAAGGGAGGCAAGCTTAGTCTGCATGCCCTGCAGGACAACCCATTTAGGATCAACGGGAGTCGGAACGGGCCGAGACGACGGTAACGTCTGTGTTGGCAAAACATTGCCTTTATTGCGACCCTCGGACCCCGTGTTACGCTTGCGTTTAATAGGCGAACCGTCTTCCGACGACTGCAAAGGGTCAGAGCTGTCCCCATGGCTACAGCCAGGACGCTGGACCTGTCCTGAAGGGACTGACTTTCGCTTGAAGGGTCTAGAAACCTTGCGCCAAGGTTTCTTTTGCGAAAAGTCTTCGGATGACGAGGAGAAACTTCGTCTCTCCTGTCTTATGGCAAGGACGTGCTATGCCGAGCAACGTCTGATACCTTTGAGGGAACGTCTGTTCGTTGGTTTACACCTCTCACTCCCTTAGGTCCTACGACATTCCTTCTCCCTGGTGCATGGGAGCCTGAAAGAGGTCTCGGACTAGGCAAGTGACAAGCACGAACAAACGAACCCTCCGCAACACAGCACATGTTTTCTAGCACTCACTTCACTGATATCGTATTTTTCAATAATTTCACATTAGGCATGAATAAAACTGATATCTACCTGAAGCACGCAATTCTCCCTTACATCAAAAGGTTATAATTGCGAAATGAGTCGTATAATGTAAGCACATTAGTACAAAATGAAAAACACATGCAAAAATTTAAAAAAAAAAAAAAAAAACATACATATATATATCGAATAAAACGGAAATATATAAAGTTAAAAAGGATCAGTGACTGGGGAGGAGACTAAACTCTCGTTCACTAAAGAGTACGTTTTCAATCTCTCACCGTACAGTGCCTTGGGACGAGAATAAAAACTAAAAACGTTTTCTCCTTTCTCCCCGTACAGAGACTTGGGACGAGAGTAAAAAACTGAATCGAGAACAACGTTACTCGCTCCCAAACTCCTTACTTGGGACGAGAATAAAGATCGGATCGTTCTCTCTTTCTCTCTCTCTTGTCACACACAAGAGAATTGCCCACTCACCCTTCGTCAATAAACAGGTTATTTGACCAAAGGAAAAAACTGAAAGGACTAAGAAATTGAAAATTAACAAGTTCCTTTAAATTAGTATTTAAAACACTTCAGTTTGAAAGAAGAATGAACAAAACGTCAAAATCGATTTACTCTTTCTGCAAAGTGAAACCGTGATTCTCTCTTTCTCTATCGTAAAGATAGAGCGCAAACTGCGTAGCATAAATAAACCAAACGTTAGTTCATCTTTGAAAAAAAAAAAAAAAAAACAGCACGAAGACTATTCAAAGAATATCTTTCTTAAAATATTTTCTAAAAAATATTCATTTCATAACTCTTGCCTTATTGCCTTATTTTTTGTTTGGGTTCCCCCAGGTCCCTCAGTGTGAGGCACCTCGTATATCCACCAGAGAGTTGCTAATGCATCTTCCGGTGTATTTTGCATCTTCCAGTCTTGGATGGTCTGGGATGCATCTTAGGTATTTATCGAGCTGATTCTTAAACACATCTACGCTCACTCCTGATATGTTTCTTAGATGAGCTGGCAGCACATTAAATAGTCGCTGCATTATCGATGCTGGTGCGTAGTGGATTAATGTCCTGTGCGCCTTTCTCAGTTTACCTGGAATGCTTTTTGGCACTATTAATCTACCTCGGCTTGCTCTTTCTGATACTTTAAGCTCCATGATGTTTTCAGCAATTCCTTCTATTTGCTTCCATGCTTGTATTATCATGTAGCGTTCTCTTCTCCTTTCTAGACTGTATAGTTTTAAAAATTGCAGTCTTTCCCAGTAGTCAAGGTCCTTAACTTCTTCTATTCTAGCAGTATAGGACCTTTGTACACTCTCTATTTGCGCAATATCCTTTTGGTAGTGTGGGTACCATATCACATTGCAGTACTCGAGTGTACTACGCACATAAGTTTTGTAAAGCATAATCATGTGTTCAGCTTTTCTTGTTTTAAAGTGTCTGAATAACATTCCCATTTTTGCTTTACATTTAGCCAACAGTGTTGCTATTTGGTCGTTGCATAACATATTCCTATTTAAAATTACACCAAGGTCTTTAATTGCTTCCTTGTTTGTGATTGTCTCATTATTAGGTCCCTTGTATGCATACACCATTCCTTCTCTGTTTCCATAATTTATTGATTCGAATTTATCGGAGTTAAATACCATCCTATTTATCTCCGCCCATTCATATATTTTGTTTAGATCTCTTTGTAGTGAGTTCCTATCTTCATCACAAGTAATTTCTCTACTTATTCTTGTGTCATCGGCGAAACTTCTCACTACGGAGTTTTCAACATCACAGTCTATGTCTGAGATCATAATAACAAATAGCAGTGCAGCTAATACCGTACCTTGGGGCACACCAGATATTACCTGGGCTTCATCTGATTTCTCGTCATTTGCAACCACTATCTGTTTTCTGTTTTGCAGGAATTCTTTTACCCATTTTCCTATCTTTCCCACAATATTATGCTTTCTCATTTTTTTCTCCAATATGTTATGGTCTACCTTGTCAAAGGCTTTTGCAAAATCTAGATAGATCACATCTGTGTCTTTTTCATTTATCATATTATTGTATATGTTTTCATAGTGTGCTATCAGTTGTGTCTGTGTACTTTTTCCAGGTACGAAACCGTGTTGACCCATATTAAACAAATTATTTTTGACGAAATGGTTCATTATTTTCTTTTTTATTACCCTCTCATACACTTTCATAATATGTGATGTTAGACTAACAGGTCTATAATTGCTTGCCTCTAGTCTTGATCCACTTTTGAAGATAGGGGTTATATAAGCTAATTTATGTTTAACATATATCTCGCTCATATCTACACTCTGTCTTAGCAGTATTGCAAGCGGCTTCGCGATAGTGTTTGCAGTTTTTTTTAACAAAATCGCTGGAACTCCATCTGGTCCGGCTGCTCATCTGATTTCTCGTCATTTGCAACCACTATCTGTTTTCTGTTTTGCAGGAATTCTTTTACCCATTTTCCTATCTTTCCCACAATATTATGCTTTCTCATTTTTTTCTCCAATATGTTATGGTCTACCTTGTCAAAGGCTTTTGCAAAATCTAGATAGATCACATCTGTGTCTTTTTCATTTATCATATTATTGTATATGTTTTCATAGTGTGCTATCAGTTGTGTCTGTGTACTTTTTCCAGGTACGAAACCGTGTTGACCCATATTAAACAAATTATTTTTGACCAAATGGTTCATTATTTTCTTTTTTATTACCCTCTCATACACTTTCATAATATGTGATGTTAGACTAACAGGTCTATAATTGCTTGCCTCTAGTCTTGATCCACTTTTGAAGATAAGGGTTATATAAGCTAATTTATGTTTAACATATATCTCGCTCATATCTACACTCTGTCTTAGCAGTATTGCAAGCGGCTTCGCGATAGTGTTTGCAGTTTTTTTTTAACAAAATCGCTGGAACTCCATCTGGTCCGGCTGCCGATCCATTTTTAATTTCGTTTATAGCCGTGACAATATCTGCTTCATTAATATCTATATCCGTTAGATATTCAACATTTTTTTCTCTCATTTCTGTTTCATTATTCTCATTCGCAATTCTTGGCGTGAACTCACTCTTATATTTTTCTGCTAATATGTTGCATATTTCCTTTTTTTCATTCGTTAGCCGTCCTTCAATTCTTAGAGGGCCTATTTCTATTCTCCTTTTATTCATCTTTTTTGCATAGGAGTAAAGTACTTTGGGGTTTCTTTTTATATTTTGAAGTGTCCTTTCTTCTAAGTCCCTTTTTTCATTTTCTTTCGACTGTATAATCTTTTGTTCTGCATTTTCTATCTTACATTTTATTTCCCTCATTTTCCACACATTTTTTTCTTTTGCAAGATTTTTCTTCCACTTTCTAATTTTCTGAAATAAGATCCTTCTGTCTCTTGGTATGCACGTCTTTTGTTTATTGTTTTTTTTTCGGTACATATTTTTCAACAATTTTCTCCAGTATTTTGTACAGTATGTCTGTATTTACCTGTATATTATCACTTATAAATACATTTTTCCATTCTTTATTCAGTTCTTCATTTATTTCTGACCATTTTATATTCTTACTGTAAAAGTTATATTTTCCATATCCTTCCCAAAGTTTTGTGCTTTTATTAATTCTGTGATCACTTGCTTTGGAATGAACTATCAATTCTATGACATTGTGGTCTGAAATTCCCGTGTTATACACTATTATTTCTTTAACATAATTCACCTCATTCACAAATACTAGATCTAGGACATTTTCCTTTCTTGTTGGAATGTGGTTTATTTGTTGCATATTATGTTCTAATAGCATATCTTGAAGCTTTTCAAATTGCCTCTTATCTTCTGCGCTACTATTACTCTCTTTTTTATATGTATACATACAACCACTTTCCTCTATCCGTTCTTTCCAATCCACGAAGGGAAAGTTAAAATCTCCGGATAGGAGTATATTCCAGTCTTTATGGTTTCTACATATATCATCTATTTTTTCTATTATTATGTCAAACTCCTTAGTATTTGGGGGTCTGTAAACTACAATATTCACTAGTTTTTCAAATTCAAATTCTACCGCAATACATTCACATTCTGTGTTGCTGTATTTTTCACAGACTTTTCCTTGATTTATGTCTCTTCCATATATTGCGGTTCCCCCTTGATTCCTATTTTTTCTGTCTGATCTATAAGTTTGGAAACCCTTTATCTGGTCATCACTGCCAGTCTCTTGGGAATACCATGTTTCACTTATATTTAATATATCTATTTTTTCAATTTGGGTTAGTTCTTCTAGGAACTCTATTTTCCTTTTAGAGTTACTCGTGACTAAACCCTGTGCATTCATCACTATTATGGTTTGTGTTTCATTTCCATTATTTAATATTGGTAATAATATGGATTCTCCCATGCTTCCTTCCTGTTCTGATATGATGTTCTTTTCTTCATTTCTCGGAATTCTGCCATTAAAAAATCCAACTTTTCCATAATATTTGTTCTTTCGCCTTCATACTTATTTGCGTGTGTAAACCTGCAATTATCCCCATATCTGCACCAACCCCTGGCATTATATATGCATTCTTTGTAGTTGGGCTCTATTTGTGGAGCTTTAGGTTGAAAGGCCTTTTTTGGTGCATAATGCGGTACATACATGGCCTGCTTTTTTGTTTCTTTTTTTGTTTCATTTTTGTTTTTCTTTTCAGTTTGCTGAGTTTTCTTACTCTCATTCATAGTTGCAGGATGCATATATCGACATTTTTTGTTGAAACTGCATCCTTTTCCTTCTTTTAGGGTTTTGCATATTTTTGGATGGAGATCTCTGCATTCGTCTCCATATCCGTCTAAATACGCACATTTACCATATATTTCATAATTATGGCATATCTTTGGATGCTTGTAGTAGCATCTTTCGCCAAATTTGCAATTCCCTCTTTTCAGCCTATTACAGACTATATCTTTCTTTTCTTTTTTTTCTTGTTCTTGCTCTTCCCTAAAAGTATGTAGGTCTGGGTAGAGTCTCTTGGGTCTATTATTTGTTTCCATCTGATAATTCATTTCTTCATAAGTATGTTGTTGGATGGCATCATAAGTTATATCAATGATCCTCCTCCTCCTCCTCCTCCTCCTCCTCCTCCTCCTCCTCCTCCTCCTCCTCCTCCTCCTCCTCCTCCTCCTCCTCCTCCTCCTCCTCCTCCTCCTCCTCCTCCTCCTCCTCCTCCTCCTCCTCCTCCTCCTCCTCCTCCTCCTCCTCCTCCTCCTCCTCCTCCTCCTCCTCCTCCTCCTCCTCCTCCTCCTCCTCCTCCTCCTCCTCCTCCTCCTCCTCCTCCTCCTCCTCCTCCTCCTCCTCCTCCTCCTCCTCCTCCTCCTCCTCCTCCAACTAATTGCAGCTTTAGTCTCGACTTAATTATATTTTCTATCCAGACTAAGCATGTTGAGCAGAATACCTTTGTGTCTCTATTTTTTATTTTTTGCTGTATTTCAGCACATGTGGGGTGTGTTGGAACATTACAGGCATTACATTTTCTAATCAGTTGTTGAGGATTATTAATGGAATACCATATCTTACATGTATTACACCATTTTGGCATTCTTTTTCCCAATGCATCAATCAGCATATTCACCATATT
>NC_090725.1:65884497-66021997 GCF_036898095.1 Palaemon carinicauda
GTTTTTCTATTATTTCTTGTTTTAGTTCTAATGAAAGCATTGACTTCTTCCTTTTCTCACCACTACTACTTCCTGAACCGAAATTAAGCTTTTTAGGACCCATGATTATACATAAAATAAAAAATGAAACGTGAGAAAAGGAAGATAAAAAATGACAAATTCGGAGATATTTTGTATTTTTCCTAACCATACAAACCTTAGCTATTTACATGGGGTATTACTTTCGGCGCAGTTGAAATGACGAACCATTAGAATTTTAACGAGGGTTAACTACCCTCTCGCTAGTTAGCGAGGGGGTAGGGGAGGGGTAGCTAGTTACCCCTCCCCCCTCACACACCGGTGAACTGATTCACTTCGCTTAGAGGTAGGACTTCACGGGGGACAGGGCTGGCGGGCAAATATGTGTAAATAGCTAAGGTTTGTATGGTTAGGAAAAATACAAATGATCTCCGAATTTGTCATTTGTTCCGTAACCGAAATACAAACCACGCTATTTACATGGGGTGACTTAACCCTTAGGTAGGGTGGAAAGTCCCAACCTTACTGGCTTTGGCTTTGCCCGGGGACTCAGAATCCGAGTGAGCAGCTCTCGAGAAAAAGAGTCCCTGCACCTCGCAAATTCCTTGCTCCGCAAGGAACGTACGGCCTACATAAGCTTGTGTGTGAAGGAAAGAAGTGTGACTCGTCCTAGGAAGTTGACCTGAAGTCCTTTAGATGGAAATCTAGGTTAGGACGTTCCCAATACCACCTCATCAGGGTATGGGGGACGCGACAGTATTATACTAATACAGTGGAACCTCTACACACGAACGTATCTACATCCGAACTTTCCAACATCCGAAGTAAAATTCGAGCCAATTTTTGACTCTACACCCGAATTTTATTTCAGCACACGAAGTAGACATTACGCCATTGAGCGTCGAGTGCTCAGTTCTCTATTCTTGCGTGTATCGTGTGGTTATCCTCTGTTTGGTCTGTTATTAACAGTGCTTATTTTCTTCCTTTTCTCACATTTCCTTTTTGATTTTACCTATAATCATGGTGCCTAAGAAGCTAAGTTTCAGTACAGGAAGAAGGCAATTCTTTCATTAGAATTGAAGCAAGAAATTATAGAAAAACATGAGAGCAGTGTGCATGTGAGGGATACTGTATGGCTAAACAATATAGCCGGAATAGGCCTATGATCTCGAGGATCATCAAGCTGAAGGCAGCCATTAAAGCAAATAACCATCGAAGGGGATCACCATTATTACAAGACATCTTAGCAATACCCTGGAAAAGATAGAACGCCTTTTGTTGATAGGGATAAAGGACAAAGAGATTGTTGGCAACGATCATTTGTGAGAAGGGCCAGCGTGATGAACAGAAAGAAAGAAAAAAGTGAACCAAGAAAACCATGATAGCATTAACAAGCTCTTTTAAATAAGACTTCTCTCTTTTTCTGTTTCTCTCTAAACATAGCATTAACATGTTCTTTAAATAAAATCTCTCTCTCTCTCTCTCTCTCTCTCTCTCTCTCTCTCTCTCTCTCTCTCTCTCTCTCTCGTTCTTCTTCGCTGTTATAGTGTTAAATACGTCTATTATTTTTTTCCGAGAGAGAGAGAGAGAGAGAGAGAGAGAGAGAGAGAGAGAGGAGAGAGAGAGAGAGAGAGAGAGAGAGAGAGAGATTAAACAAAAATGTGTTTAGAGTACATATGATTTTTAACAGCGTCAATGAGTTGAAAAACAATTAAATGTAACTAAGAAAGTAATAACACCTAATCTGAATTCCTTTATTAACTAAAACAAATATTGATACAAACACACTCGTGTGCGTAGGCACAAACACACACACAGGTGCAAAAATTGCTACGCAGTAAGAGAGACGGTCGGGGAGGAGGTAGAGATGGTGACTGCGATAACATACCGTAGCTCGTCACTGAAAGTGATGAAAATAAAAAATCAAAAGAAAAAAAATGTAAAAATTATGAAATATAAAAATAAAAAAAAAAATAAATAAGCTAAGTTAGATTAAAATTTCCGTAGTGTAAGTTACGGTATGTTATCGCAGTCACCATCTCTACCTCCTCGCCGATCGTGTCTCCTCGTGCGTGTGTGTTTGCTTGCGCATACACACACGAGTGTGTTTTTATCAATATTTGTTTTAGTTAATAAAGGAATTCAGATTCGCTGATATTGTTTTTTTAGTTACATTTAACTGCCTTTCAACTCGTTAACGCTGTTAAAAATCATATGTACACAACACATTTTTGTTTAATCGCTCATTTTTGTTTAATTTCTCTCTCTCTCTCTCTCTCAGAAAAAATTAATAGACGTCTCTAACACTAACAGTGACGAAGAACGAGAGAGAGAGAGAGAGAGAGAGAGAGAGAGAGAGAGAGAGAGAGAGAGAGAGAGAGAGAGAGAGAGAGAGAGAGAGAGAGTATTTATTTAAAGAACATGTTAACACCATGTCTACCTTCTCGCCGATCGTCCGTCTCCTCCTGGCGTAGCAAATCCTACACCTGCGTTGGCCTGTCTCTAAGGTAAAGTGGCAATAAAGCACATTTTTTATTTATTATTTCATTATAATTATCTTTTTTACATGCTTCTTTCATATTATGCAGTTATGTTATTGTTATGTGTAATTATGTGTAGCCATTTATTAAGGATTTATTATGGGTTTTTAGGCTGAGGAACGAATTAAATGAATTACCATGTATTCTTATGGGAAAATTCGTTTCTACATCCAAACATTTTCTACATCCGAAGTTAGTTGTGGAACGAATTAAATTCGTATGTAGAGGTACCACTGTACTAGGAGCACAAGGAAGCATGGTTTACCTGCAGTGGTTTGAGTTCAGCTATGCAGAGAACCCAGGATGCTGCTTTCCCCAAGAGAGGGGAGGATGAAGAAAAGAGTAAGGGCCAGACATACTTTTCCATTCATGCAGTCTAAAACTGGGTAACAATGCCCTCAACCTTCTGCTACCTGTCCATTAAGGAGCCTGAGGTTAGACCAGCTGTTGTGCAGCCACCACAGGGCCGATAGAGAACGTATCGAGGCTCCTGTGGGTCACGTCCTGCAGGTAGTGGGCTGTTAAAGTCGTTTGAGGCTTCCAAACCCCAGCTTGTAGCACCTGCGTCACAGAGAAGTTTCTCTTGAATGCCAAGGACGTTGCGATGCCTCTGACATCGTGTGCTCTAGGGCGACGTGACGGAGGAGGGTCTGGATTCAGGGAATGATGGATGACCCTTCGAATCCAGGCTGAAGTGGTATTCTTGGTGACCCTCCTCTTCGTCCTTCCCGTGCTCACAAACAGGGCTTGCACATGAGGATGGACTGCAGCTGTTCTTTTAAGATAACGCCTCAGACTCCTTACTGGGCATAGTAGGAGATGGTCTGGGTCATCTGTTACAGAACGAAGACTCGAAACCCTGAAGGAGTCGAACCGTGGGTCCGGAACCCCAGGGTTTTTAGTCTTGGCAACAAACTCAGGGACGAACCTGAACGTTACCTCCCCCCCATCCCCTTGAATGGGCGACGTCGTACGAGAGACCATGAAGTTCACTGACGCGCTTGGCAGAAGCTAGAGCGAGCAGGAACACCGTCTTCCAAGTCAGGTGACGATCAGAAGCCTGGCGTAATGGTTCGAATGGAGGAGGTCTCACTTCCGACTGAGGGCAGGTAAGCTCCTCGTAGCTTCGTATGAGTAGAGAAAGTTCCAGCGAGGAGGAAATGTCCAATCCTTTCAGCCTGAAGGCCAGGCTTAAGGCTGAGCGATAGCCTTTCACTGCCGAGACCGAAAGGCGCATTTCCTCCTGCAAATATACAAGAAACTCCGCTATTGCTGAAATAGTGGCATCGAGGGGAGAGATACCCCTCCCACGACACCAACCACAGAAGACTCTCCACTTCGCCTGGTAGACCCCTGCAGATGACTTTCGCAGGTGTCGAGACATCCTCTCCGCAACTTGTTGCGAAAAGCCTCTCTCTGTGAGGAGATGCTGGATAGTCTCCAGGCGTGAAGCCGAAGCAAAGCTACGGCTTTGTGGAAGATGTTGCAGTGTGGTTGCTTGAGTAGCTCGTGTCATGGGGGGAGTTCTCTCGGGAGTTCCGTCAGGAGCTGCAGAAGGTCCGGGAACCACTCTGCATGATGCCATAGCGGAGCTATCAAGGTCATCGACAGGTTGACCGATAGTCTGGTCTTGTTGAGCACCTTTCTCATCAGACAGAACGGTGGGAAGGCGTAGATGTCGATGTTGTCCCACCGTTGTTGGAAGGCATCTTGCCAGAGTGCCTTGGGGTCCGGGACTGGGGAGCAGTACAGCGGCAGCTTGAAATTCAAGGCTGTCGCGAACAAGTCCACTGTCGGGGAACCCCACAAAGTCAGGACTTTGTTGGCTACTAGAGGATCCAAAGACCACTCGGTACTCACTATCTGCGAAGCTCTGCTCAGACTGTCGGCGAGCACATTCCTTTTGCCCGGAATGAAGCGAGCTGATAGTGGTATCGAGTGGACTTCGGCCCATCTCAGAATCTCTACTGCAAGATGGGATAGCTGTTGTGAAAAGGTACCTCCCTGCTTGTTGATATAAGCCACTACTGTGGTGTTGTCGCTCATCACCACCACAGAGTGACCCGCCAGGGTCTGTTGGAACTGTTGAAGGCCAGATATATGGCCTTCATCTCTAGCAGATTGATGTGGAGGTACTTTTCTGATTCTGACCACCGGCCTGAGATCCTGTGGTTCAGAACGTGGGCCCCCCCACCCTTCTTTTGACGCGTCCAAGAACAGCATCAAATCTGGGGGGAGGACGAAAAGATCCACTCCCTTTCAAAGGTTTCCATCAGTCAAGCACCACTGCAGGTCCGCCCGTTCCGCAGGCCCTATGGGGACCAGAAAGTCCGGGGAATCGTGGCCTTGATTCCACCGGGACTTGAGCCGCCATTGCAGGGATCTCTTCCTGAGGCGGCCGTTTGGAACTAGACGGGCCAGGGAGGAAAGGTGACCTAGAAGACGTAACCAAGATTGGGCTGGAAGCTCTTCCCGTCTGAGGAAAGGTTCTGCGACCCTCCTCAGCTTTGCTATCCTGTCGTCTGATGGAAAGGCTTTGTGGAGATTGGTGTCCAATATCATGCCTAGATATACCAGTCGTTAAGATGGAAGCAGAGAAGACTTCTCGAGATTTACCATGATCCCTAGATCTTGGCAAAGTCCCACAAGTTTGTCTCGGTGTCGAAGAAGGGTCGACTCCAAGTCTGCCAGGATCAGCCAGTCGTCCAGATAGCGAAGAAGACGGATGCCGATCCTGTGTGCCCATGAAGTTATCAGGGTGAACACTCTGGTGAACACCTGCGGTGCTGTGGAGAGACCGAAACACAGCACCTTGAACTGGTAGATCTTGTTGTCTAGGCTGAATCTCAAGTACTTCCTTGAAGACGGATGGATTGGGATGTGGAAGTACCGTCCTTTAGATCCAGTGTGCACATGAAGTCTGGCGGTCTCACTGCAAGTCTGACCGTCTCTGCTGTCTCCATGCTGAACGGAGTTTGTTTGATAAACTTGTTCAGGGCTGAGAGGTCAATGACGGGTCTCCAGCCTCCAGACGCCTTCTTTACAAGAAAGAGTCGACTGAAGAAGCCTGGGGAGCCGTCGACGACCTCTTGGAGAGCATCTTTCTTGAGCATGGTCTCGACTTCTGCCCGAAGGACTAGCCCCTTTGCTGATCTCATGGCATAGGAGCTCAACGACACTGGATTTGCTGTCAAGGAAGGAAGAAATGTCGTGAACGGGACGCGATATCCTTGGTTGATCACAGAGATCGTCCAGGAATCGGCCCCAAGTTGCTGCCACCTGAACGCGCAACTCTGCAGGCATCCCCCCACTGGTGGACACGCAGGGGGATTGCCAATCCTAGTGTTTGCGGCCTCGGCCGCTCCCTCTACGATTCTTGCCTCCCCTGGAGGACTTCCCACCCTTCCTGTCCTTGACGGGAAAGGGCTGCTGTTTGAACACCTTTGCCTTTGCTGCCGGAGCCGGTTTCGATGTCCTAAACTGACGAGGCTGTTGTTGTTGAGGTGCTGGAGGCTTGTAGGGTCTGGATGTAAGAGCCCTTTGGAGGAGAGAATCGTAATTCGACTTCCTCCACCTCTCAGCTGTCCGTTCCACATCCTTGGGCTCAAACAGGCTCTTTCCAAGGATGGAAGAGTGTCTGAGCTTGCAGACATCCACGGCTGGGACCTTCGCATGGAACCTCTCGATCACCGCATCACGACGCTTCAAGATCGAGTTTGCCCACAAGTTCGAAACTTGGTGAGCCAGAAACTCGATGGTGCGCGTACCCGAGAGGAGAAAAGTCTCCATGGCCTTCCTGGTGCTCTCCTTGGACAAGTCCTCGGATCGCAACAGGATGCCCAGAGACCCCAGCCAGACATCCAGCTGCGAAGTGGCCTGCATGGCACACTTTACGACCTTCTCCTGGCTCAAGATCTCTGTAGCCAAGAATGTCACCTGCCGGGCGGAGAGTTTCTCAAGAGAAATTCCCCTGGAGAGCTCTTCCACAGAATGGTGGAGAGGAAGAGCTAAACAAGACTCCCCCATGATCTCGAAGTACCTCCTTTGCTGCACACGAGGAGGTGGGAGGAGTTTGTTGCCGGCAGGGGAACGGTTGGTGGAGGCGAGTTCGGAGAGCTGGCTCTCAACCTTGTCTCTGGCGCTCTTAACCCCCTGGGACCAGGGCAGAGCCGCACTGGCCTTCGAAGGTTTTTGAGTGCCGTAGACTTGGTCCAGAACCGTATCCTTGCCTTCGCGAGGGGCGGTCTCCGGGTCCTCGAAACTGTTGAGTTGCCTCATCAGACTCAGGACCTGCCAGAAGGCATCCTCCAACTCGTGCAGCTCTCCTCCTTGTGGACTGGCAGCAAAGTCTCCTGTCCCCAGCTGCTCTACTTGGGGGGACACGCGGCCGTTCTCCTGGGGTCTTGCTAGCTCTGGTCGAATTCGGAATGAAGACTTAGGGACGGTCTTCGAGTCCTTGGGCTCCCTCCTAGGAGGGATACAGGACTCCAGTAAAGAAGTCTGAGGGCTCCTTGCTGCTCCCACACGAGACGATTCTCCTACTCGAGGTGGGGTTCCTCCCATTGGTGCCGTGGGAGAATGTCCCACCTCGCTGGACTCTCCTGAGGACGGAAAGGCTTCGTCCACAGGGGAAGGAGAAACCGTCTGAGGGAGGGAAGGGGCCTTCCTGACGGACTTCTTGGGAGCCAGTATGACCCTAGGAGAAGTCACCACGAAGTCCACTCCTCTCCTTCTCTTCAGCGGGGACGAGGCTGCCGTTGGTTTGAGGCCTAGATCAGCAAGGGCCGGCTTGACAGCCTGGACGACCGCTTTGATCAGAGACCCGAACCAAGACTGACGGCTGACAGACTCGGTGTCAGCGACTCCCGCTGGAGGAAAGGGGATCGGGCGATCCTTAGGAGTGGATACCACAGTGCCTGCCTGAAAAGAAGAAGTATTTTGCCTAGACCTCTTTGAAAAATCTTCCTCCTCCTGCAAGTGCGCTGCTCTGCGCTTACGGGGTGCAGATCGTGACGACGATGATCTGGAAGTACGTGCAACTCCCGAGGACTCGCAAGGTTGCCTGTGCTGCGAAACCCGGCGGGAATCGCGGTCGGGGTCGCGCTGGCGCTCGCGCGATGGTAAAATCGCGGGTTCGCGCGCGGGCGAACGTTGGCGCGTATGCGCGCGGAGATGAAAGCGCGGGTGCGCGTGGGCGAGGGGGCGCGTGTGCGCGCGGGCGAGAGAGCGCGTGGACGCGCGGGCGAGTGAGCGCGTGGGTGCGCAGGTGAAGGTGCGCGTGGGCGCGCAGGTGAAGGTGCACGTGGGCGCGCAGGTGAGGATGCACGCGGTTGTAAGGGAGAGCGCTGGCGGCCAGGAGAACGACGGCGTGCTGGGGAGCGATGGGGCGTAGGCCAAGAAGGCGATCGGCTGCGCACAGGCGAGTTAGCGCATGGGCGCGCAGGAGACCTTCAGCGATCCGATGTGAGGGCGCGTGGGCGCGTTGGAGAGCGCTTGCGCGCAGGCGAAGGATCGCGCGGGCGCGTTGGAGATCGCTGACGCGTAGTGGCGTGGTCGGGAGCTATCAGTTGGGCTGCAGGACCAGAAGGTGAAGTTGCGCGTAAAGGCGAATGCTCACGGTCTTGCACCGGAGACTTCTCGTGGGCGCGCAGAGACTCGACCAGGTCTAGGAGAGCGCACAGGAGAGTGCGCGCGATGGCGCGCAGGCAAAGGCTGGCGCGTGGGCGGGGTCTGCAGGCGCGTAGGAGATCGACGGCGAAGGGGCAAAGGAACAGCCTCCTTGCCTGCACCCAGATCCGGAGATTGTGGGCGCGCGGGCGAACGTTGGCGCGCATCAGGACCAGGGCGAGCAGATGTGCGCTGGCGAGCAGGTGATCGCGGGCGCTCAAGAGTAAATGGGGGCACAAGGCGCGCAGCAGGAACGGGGCACGCAGATGTGCGCTGGCGAGCAGGTGAGAGCTGGCGCACAGGAGATCCCTGACGAGCAGGAGAGCGCCGACGCGTAGGTGAGCGCTGGCGGGCAGGAGATCTACGGCGAGAAGATGTGGGGTGCCAAGAGTCTGAAGGGTCCACAGCAGGAGAGCGCTTGCGCGCTACAGCGCGCGAGCGCACAGGAGAACACGGGCACACAGGTAACACCTGGCTCTTAAGGGACTTAGTCTCAGTGGGAGATAAGCCCTTATGCCCCAAAGGGACCGGTGCCCGTTGGAAAATGGGGTGCGTAGGCACCCACAGCGCATCTGCGTCCGCAAACGGAGAAGGAAGGCTAGCAGGTCTGGCAGGCATCGGAGATCGCGAACGATCAGCTTAGAGGTCTAGCGATGCGGCTGTAAGGAAGGCTAACAGGTCTGGCAGGCATCGGAGATCGCGAACGATCAGCTGAGAGGTCTAGCGATGCGGCTGTAACGGTCTGCTCACGTCGAGGAGGCTCCTCTGCGGGGGACGTCGAAGGCGAAGAACCGAAGAGGCGCCTCCTAACCCCCTTGTAAGGAGAAGGAAGGGCTCTACGGCGAAGAGGAGGGCAAGCCTTACGGCGAAGACGACCTCGAGAGGCAGCAACACCATCGTCGGTCCTCCAAAGAGGAGTGTCCGTCAGTGAACTCCACCGGGGGGGGGAGAATCACCCGCAGGAGACTGTTGGACCCAGCTCCTCCCTCGAAGGATGTTCGGAGGGGGGAACTGAGCCTTCAGCAACACCGCAACAACAGCAGGGGTTTGGCCCGACCCGTCGGAAGCCTCTGCCACAACAACGTCGACAATAGACAGGGGATCAACCTCTGCTATTACCGGCGACTGTTTGACAGCTGCACCCAACTGGATCAGGTCAAACAGGGCTTCCCTGGAGGGCGACCCCTTAAGCCCCAAGGACACCCAAAGCTGCAAAAGATCATTGTTAGACACGGAATCATCAACATCAAAATCCTCCCCCGGAGGTGGAGGAGGAGGAGCTGCCTCGCTATGGGAGGCAACTCCCTCTCCCGAACCCCGAGGTTGGTCAACAACAGAAAGGCCTACGCTACCATTCGACGGCCCCTCGCGAGAGACCGATCGAGTGGGAGCTTCGGAGGAGGTTCGGGCAACGGAAGAAGAGTCTTTGGAACCTTCCTTCTTCAAGGCAGCCCTTGAAGGAGAAAGGTCACGCTTAGACTTCTTACGTCGCCGGGAAAACCTCTCCCACTGGGAGGTACTGTAGACCACTCCCTGCACTCACTACAAGTTTTATCCCTTTCACATCGTTGACCTCGGTAGTAGGGACATAAGGAGTGAGGGTCGGTCTCGACCGCCGACATGAACATTCCACAAGGGCGGTCGGGAAGTCCAGGGCACTTCCGCATGATGGATGGAGGCCAACTTCCAAGCACACAAGCTGTAAAAAAAAAGCAAACAAATTAAGGCTGTCAAAAATGCGAGGGTGAAACAGACAGGTCTGATCATCACCCGA
Source organism: Palaemon carinicauda (assembly GCF_036898095.1). Taxonomy (NCBI): domain Eukaryota; kingdom Metazoa; phylum Arthropoda; class Malacostraca; order Decapoda; family Palaemonidae; genus Palaemon; species Palaemon carinicauda. The sequence continues at coordinate 65,894,497 of NC_090725.1, forward strand.
GCCAAAAGTGAAGTGAATCAGTTCACCGGTGTGTGAGGGGGGAGCTACCCCTTCCCTACCCCCTCACTAACTAGCGAGAGGGTAGTTAACCCTCGTTAAAATTCTAATGGCTCATCATTTCAGCTACGCCGAATGTAATACCCCATGTAAATAGCATGGTTTGTATTTCGGATACGAAAAAACACTGTTAATAAAGGAGAAAATAGAGAACAACCACACGATGCGAACGAGATGAGAGGATTGATCAAGGCAACGCTCGATTGGCGTCCCTTTGATGTGCTGCCGCCTACCGGCATAAACAAGAAACTACGATCGACGCGTATGATCTACGTCGTATGTTGGAGCACGACTTCGGGTGTCTAGACGCAAATTTGATCGAATTTTACTTCGGATGTTGGAAAATTTGTACGTAAAGACAATCGTATGTAGAGGTTCCACTGTGTGCGTGTATTTATATATATATATATATATATATATATATATATATATATATATATATATATATATATATATATGTATACAGTATGTGTATATGTATATGTATATATACAGAGTATATATATATATATATATATATATATATATATATATATATATATATATATATATATATATATATATATATATATATATATATATATATATATATATATATATATATATATATATGACAAATTCGTAGGTAATTTGTATTTTTCCTAACAATACTAACCTTAGCTATTTAATATGACCTTAGCTATTTACATAGGGTTTACTTTCGGCGTAGCTGAAAGGACGAGCCATTAGAATTTAACGAGGGTGTATTACCCCCGCGCTAGTTAGCAGGGGGGTAGGGGAGTGGTAGCTAGCTACCCCTCCCCCCTCACACCCCGGTGAACTGCTTCACTTCACTTAGAGGTAGGACTTGCCTTGGGGGACAGGGCTGGCGGGCAAATATGTGTAAATAGCTAAGGTTTGTATGGTTAGGAAAAATACAAATTATCTCCGAATTTGTCATTTGTTCCGTAACCGAAATACAAACCACGCTATTTACATAGGGTGACTTACCCTTAGGAAGGGTGGAAAGTCCCCAGCCTTACTGGCTTTGGCTTACCCAGGGACTCAGAATCCGAGTGAGTAGCACTCGAGAAAAAGAGTCCCTGCATCTCGCAAGTTCTTGCTACGCAAGAAACGTGCTGGACTACATAAGTTTGTGTGTGGAGGGAAGAAGTGTGACTTGTCCTAGGAAGTCGACCTGAAGTCCTTTGGCTAGAATTCTAGGCTAGGACGTTCCCAATACCACCTCGTCAGGGTATGGGGACGCGACAGTATTAACTCACTAGGAACACAAGGAAGCATGGTTTACCTGCAGATGTTTGAGGTCAGCTATGCAGAGAACCCAGGATGCTGCTTTCCCCAAGAGAGGGGAGGAAGAAGAAAGAAGTAAGGGCCAGACATACTTTTTCATTCATGCAGTCTAAAACCGGATAACAATGCCCTCAACCTTCTGCTACCTGTCCAATAAGGAGCCTGAGGTTAGACCAGCTGTTGTGTAGCCACCACAGGGCCGATAGACGTATCGAGGCTCCAGTGGGTCACGATCTGCAGGTAGTGGGCTGTGAAGGTTGTTAGACACTTCCAGACTCCAGCTTGTAGCACCTGCGTCACAGAGTAGTTTCTCTTGAAGGCCAAGGACGTTGCGATGTCTCTGACATCGTGTGCCCTAAGGCGACGTGACGGAGGAGGATCTGGATTCAGGGCGTGATGGATGACCCTTTGAGTCCAGGCTGAAAATGCATTCTTGATGACCCTCCTCTCCATCCTCCCTGTGCTCCCAAACAGGGCTTGCACGCGAGGACGAACTGCAGCTGTTCTTTAAGATAACCCTTCCGACTCCTTACTGGGCCTAGTAGGAGAAGGTCTGGGTCATCTGTTACAGAACGGAGACTCGAAATCCTGAAGGAGTCGACCGAAAGTCCGGGACTCCCAGATTTTGAGTCTAGTAACCAACTCAGGGACGAACCTGAACGTTACCTCCACCTATCCTCTGAGTGGGCGACGCCGTACGAGAGACCATGACGTTCGCTGACACGCTTGGCCGAGGCCAGAGCGAGCAGGAGCACCGTCTTTCAAGACCAGTGACGATCAGAAGCCTGGCGTAATGGTTCGCAAGGAGATTTCTTAAGAGCCCGAACTATGTTCCATGGAGAAGGTCTCACTTCCGACTGGGGCAGGTAAGTTCGTAGTTACGTATGAGCGAAGAAAGATCCAGAGAGGAGGAAATGTCTATTCCTTTCAGCCTGAAGGCCAGGCTAAAGGCTGAGCGATAGGCTTCCACCACCGAGAGCGAAAGAAGTATCTCCTCCCGCTGATAGACAATGACTCCGCTATTGCTGGAATAGTGGCATCAAGGGGAGAGGTACCTCTCCCACAACACCAACCACAGAAGATTCTCCACTTCGCCTGGTAGACCCCTGCGGATGACTTTCGCAGGTGTCGAGACATCCACTCCGCAATTTGTTGCAGAACGCTTCTCTCTGTGAGGGGATGCTGGATGGTCTCCAGGCGTGAAGCCGAAGCGATGCTACGGCTTGTGGTAGATGTCGCAGTGTGGTTGCTTGAGTAGCTCGTGTCGTGGGGGAAGCTCTCTCAGGAGTTCCGTCAGGAGATGCAGAAGTTCCGGGAACCCCTCTGCATGATGCCGCAGCGGAGCTATCAGAGTCATCAACAGGTTGACCGATAGTCTGGTCTTGTTGAGCCCCCTTCTCAACAGACAGAAGAGTGGGAAGATGTAGACGTCGATGTTGTCCCACCGTGCAGAAAGGCATCTTGCCAGAGTGCCTTGGGGTCTGGGACTGGGAGTAGTACAGCGGCAGCTTGAAATTCAAGGCTGTCGCAAACAGGTCCCCAAGGTCAGGAACTGTTGGCTACCAAGGGGGCCCAAGACCACTCGGTACTCTCTATCTGTGAAGTCCTGCTCAGACTGTCGGAGAGCACATTCTTTGTCCGGAATGAAACGAGCTGATAGGGTATGAGTGGACTTCGGTTCATCTCAGTATCTCCACTGTAAGATGAGAAAGTTGATATGAAAAGGTACCTCCTAGCTTGCTGAAACAAAAGGCACTACCGTGGAGTTGTCGTCCACGGAGTGACTCGCCAGGGTCTGTTGGAAGTGTTGAGGGGCCAGACTACGGCCTTCATTCCTAGCAGATTGATGTGGAGGTACCATTCTGGTTCTGACCATAGGCCTGATTCAGAACGTGGATAACCCCCCCCCCCCCCCGTTTGTTTTGACGAGTCCGAGAACAGCATCAAATGAGGGGAAAGGGCGAGAAGATCCATTCCCCTGCAAAGATTTCCATAGGTCAACTATCACTGCAGGTCCATTCGTTCCGCAGGTCCCAAAGGGACCAGAATGTCCGGGGAATCGTTGTCTTGATTCCACCTGGACTTGGGCCGCCGACGCAGGGATCTCATCCTGAGGCGGCCGTAGGAACTAGATTGGCCAAGGAGGAAAGGTGATCTAGGAGGCGTAACCAAGATTGGGCTGGAAGCTCTCCTCGTCTGAGGAAAGGTTCTGCAATTCTCCTCAGCCTTGCTATCCTGCCATCTGATGGGAAGGCTTGGAGATTGGAGTCTCATATCATGCCTAGATATCCCAGTTGTTGAGATGGGAGCAGAGAAGACTTCCCGAGAATTACCATGATCCCTAGATCTTGGCAAAGTCCCAGAAGCTTGTCTCGGTGTTGAGGAAGGGTCGATTCCGAGACTGCCTGGGATAGCCAGTCATCCAGAAAGCGAAGGAGACGGATGCCGCTCCTGTGTGGCCATGAAGATAACAGGGTGAACATTCTGGAGGAAACCTGCGGTGCTGCGGGGAGATTGAAACACCGTACCTTGAACTGTTATATCTGTTGTCTAGGCTGAATTTCAAGTACTTCCTGGAAGACGGATGGATTGGGATCTGGAAGTACCCGTCCTTCAGCTCCAGTGTGCACATGAAGAGTTGTGGTCACAATATAAGCCTGATTGGCTCTGCTGTTCCACGCTGAACGAAGTTTGTTCGACAAACTTGATCAGGGCTGAGAGGTCGAGACAGGTCTCCAGACTTCGAAAGCTTTCTTACAAGAAAGAGTTGACTGAAGAAGCCGTGGGGGGGAGCCGTCGATGCCCTTTTGGAGAGCCTCCTCTAGAGCATGGTTTCGATTCCTGCCCGATGGGCTAGCCCCTTTGCCGATCCCATGGCATAGGAGCTCGGCGACACTGGATTTGCTGTCAGCGGAGGTAATGTAAAGAACGGGACGCAATATCCTTGGCTGATCATGGAAATCGTGCAGGAATCGGCCCCGAGCTGCTGCCACCTGAGCGCGCAACCTTGGGCATCCCCCCACCGGGGACCCTGCAGGGGGGTTGCCAATCCTAGCGTTTGCGGCCTCGGCCACTCCCTCAGGATTATTGCCTCCCCAGAAGGAATTCCCGCCCTTCTTGCCTCTGACAGGAGGGGGCTGCTGTTTAGACACCTTGTCTTAGCTGCCGGGGCTGGTTCCGATGTCCTAGGCTGACGAGGCTGTTGTTGTTGAGGTGCTGGATGTTTGTAGGGTCTGGATGCAAGCGCCTATGGAGGAGCGAACCGAGCTTCGCTTCCTCCACCTCTCAGCTGTCCGTTCCCTGTCCTTGGGCTCAAAACAAGGTCTTTCCAAGGGTGGAAGAGTGTCTGAGCTTGCCGACATCCATGGTTGGGACTTCCGAGAGGAACCTCACGGTCACTGCATCTCAATGCTTCAACATTGAGTTTGCCCACAAGTTCGAAACTTGGTGAGCTGGGAAACGAGGTGCTCGTGCCCAAGAGGAGGAAAGTTTCCATGACCTTCCTGGAGCTCTCCTTGGACAAATTCTCGGATCGCAACAGGATGCCCAGAGATCCAAGCCAGACAACCAGCCACAAAGTGGCCCGCATGGCACACTTTGCGGTTTTCTTCTGGCTTAAGATCTCCGAAGAAGAAGAGAATGTCATCTGCCGGGCGGAGAACTTCTCGAGAGAAGAACTCCCTCGGGAGACCCTTCCACGGAATGGTGGAGAGGAACAGCTAAAACCAGGTTCCCCCATGATCTCGAAGTACCTCCTCTGCTGACGGCTGACAGACGCAGTGTCAGCGACTCCCGCTAGGGGAAAGGGAATCGAACGATCCTGAGGAGTAGAGATGATGGGGCCTGCCTGAAAGAAAGGAGAAGAATGTTGCCCAGACCTCTCTGAAGATCCTTTCTGCTCTTGTATGTGCCATGGTCTGCGTTTAGGGGGAGAAGATCGTGAACTGGAAGTACACGCCCCAGAAGACTCGCTAGGTTGCCTGTGTTGCGATAACCCGACAGGAATAGCGGTCGAAATTGCCCTGGCGCTCGCGTGATGGCAAATCGTTGGTTCACACGCAGGCGAACGTGGCGGGCAGGAGCGCAGGCGCGTGGGTGCGAGGGCGCGCAGGCGAAAGTGTGCATGGGCGCGCAGGCGAAAGTGCGCATGGGCGCGCAGGCAAAAGTGCGCATGGGCGCGCAGGTGAGAGCGAGCGCGGTTGAAAGGACGAGCGCTGGAGGTCAGGAGACCGATGGCGTGTAGGCGAGGGATGGCGCGATGGCGCGTTCGGCGAGCGATGACGCGCTGGCGTGAATCATGCTGGCGCTCGCGCGATGGAAAATCGCTGGTTCGCGCGCGGGCGAACACAGGTTCGCGTGTGCACGCGGACGTAAGGGCGAGCGCAGGCGGCCGGGAGACCGATGGCGCATAAGCGAGTGATGGCGCGCTGACGAGCGATGGCGCGTCTTGGCGAGCGATGGCTCGTAGGCAGGCGAAGGCGCGTTGGCGAGCGATGGCGCGTTGGCAAGCGGTGGCGCGTAACGACCGCTCGCGTACAGGAGAGTTAACGCGTGGGCGCGTAGGAAACCTACGGCGATTGAAGTGTTGGCGTTGAAAACGCTTGCGCGCAGGCGACGAATCACGCGGGCGCGTAGGAGATCGCTGGCGCGTAAGGAGAGCCCAGGGATGCCTGTGAGCGCCTGTGCGCTAACTTAGGTATCTCCTGGGCGGCGCGGTAAAGTGGAGGCGCTGCGAGTCCAGAAGAACCTGTGAGCGACTGTGCGCTAGCGTAGGAACTTCTTGAACTGCGTGACGAGGCAGGAACCAGGAGATCGTAGGAGCGTAGTTGCGTGGCCAGGAGAAATGCGTGGCAAGATGTATGAGAGATCGTCGGCGAGGAGGCGAAGGAATAACTCCTTGCTTGCGCCCAGATCTGAAGATCGTGGGCGCGAAGGCGAACGTTGGCGCGCAATGCGCACATCAGGAAAGGGTGATCAGACGTGCGCCGGCGACCAGGCGATCGTGGGCGTTCAGGAGACCGTAGGGGCGCATGGCGCGTAGCCGCACAGAAGGTCTCAGAAGAGTTGGCGATCAGGAGTTGATTCAGCAGAAGTCTGGTCCACAGCAGGAGACTTGCGCCCAGATCCGGAGATCGTGGGCTCGAGGGCGAACGTTGGTGCGCATTGCGCACATCAGGAACATTTGCGAACTACTGCGCGTGAGCGCGCAGTAGAACGAGGTAACACAGGTAAAAAAACCTAGCACCAAAGGGCTTACTCACATGTGAGATAAGCCCTTAGCCCCGAAGGGACCGGTGCCCGTTTGGAAAACGGGGGGGGGAGGCCCCCACAGCGCTATTGCGTCCAGGAATGGAGAAGGAAGACAAGAAGATCTGGCAGGTGTCGAAGATCGCGAATGAACTGCTGACAGGTCTAGAGAAGCAGTTGCAACTGTCTGTTCTCGTCGAGGAGGATCCTCTGTGGCTGAAGATGAAGACGACCACGGACAGGAGCACCATCATCAGACCTCCGAAGAGGAATCTCTGTTAGTGAACTCCCCCGAGGGGGAGAGACACTCGCAGGAGAGACCGTTGGACTCAGCTGCCCCCTCGAAGAAGTTCGGAGGGGGGAACTGAGCCTTCAGCAACAGCAGCAGGGGAGTCCTCCGAAGAGGAGTCTCTATGAGTGTCCTCTCTCGCGAACGAGAGAGATGAACACTTCGTAGAAGAGACAGGAAGAACTGATGAAGGCGCCCCTTAGGGCCGTTGGATCAGCAAGATGACCATAAAGAGCAACCCTCCGAAGAGGAGCTCCTGCAGTTGCTCAGCCCCTTGAGCGTAGCTGCAAGTGCGACCGCTCAGCACCAAGAGCATAATCGCACGAACTCCATGGTCCGGCCTTGCAACCGCTCAGCCCCTTGAGCATGGTTACAAAAGCGGTAGCTCAGCACCAAGAGCATAACCGCCCGAGGACCAGAAAAAAATTAAGGTAAGAGAAGAAAACCCCCCTGAAGGGGAAAAACTCATACCTGGGAAGGGAACCTCCCTCAGAAGGGAAGTACCCACCCAAGGAGGCGAACCTCCTGAGCGTTCTATATGAACTAAGGAGCTGACAGTTGTCACGGGAGAACTTCTAGGAGAAGGGACACGCCAATGACGAAGTCGTAGAGGAGGCGGCAACGGCAGATTCCCCAGGCCCCAACAGGACAGCTCTGCTTCGTAGGCACAATAGGCAAACGAAAAGCTAGATAGTTAACTGTGAAAATAAAACAATTAGTTAACATTAATTCCCCCGGGGGAACTCTGAAGAGGAACCCCTGCGGGAAAAGAACATAAGAATTACACACAGGAATGCGCCCTCCTCCCCCCCCTGACACTCACGGGAAGGGGGGGAAGGCGGAGAACTGTAACAAAACAGAATTATAACAATTATAAATATGTAATTCAACTAAGAATGTTACTAATAGTAAGAACGAATAAACCTCGAAGGGAAGTGTTCTACACAGAGGCTGAAAAGTTAACAAATACAATTAGATTTAAATAAAAAATAATTGAGACAAAATAAACGGAGAAGCAACTCAACCCGCAACGGGAAGGAAGCTACCGTAATATGTACTGTAGTAGTAATAAAAGGGCGAACGAACTCAAGGAGAGAGAGAGAGAGACCGTAGTCAAACAAAACTCCCAAGTTCCCACGCTGATAGACCAAGTTCCCCATAGGGAAGGAGGAACAGCGGAGAAACATATTAGTAAGTAAAGTCCAGCGATGACGATTCCCCAGGGCGCCCACCGAAGGACCAAGGGAGAGATCGCGACCCATGAAAAGTCACCGTAGTGGCCTGAGACCACACGGAGAAGTTGTCGCACAATGAGTGGACTTCCTACACACACACACAGCACAAACACTGAAAAGGAAACTTACTGTATTTCTATACTCAAATATAGACATAAACATAAGAATATTTACATACAGTATATATTAAGTATAAGAAAAGTAAGTAATTAGTAAGACAAAGCATTAATGGCTGCCATGCGAGGACGGGACAGAGACGTCTGTTCATTGTCCGAGCCAAAAGTGAAGTGAAGCAGTTCACTGGTGTGTGAGGGGGGAGGGGTAGCTAGCTACCACTCCCCTACCCCCCTGCTAACTAGCGCGGGGGTAATACACCCTCGTTAAATTCTAATGGCTCGTCCTTTCAGCTACGCCGAAAGTACACCCTATGTAAATAGCGTAGTTTGTATTTCAGTTACGGAACAAATGGGTAATTACTTTCGGCGTAGCTGAAATGACGAGCCATTAGAATTTTAACGAGGGTTTACTACCCCAATGCTAGTTAGCAGGGGGTAGGGAGGGTAGCTTGCTACCCCCCACCCCCCCTCACACACCTGTGCTGAGCTCACTTTGCTTAGAGGTATGACTTCACGGGGGATAGGGCTGGCGGGCAAGTTTATTTAAATAGTTAAAGTTTGTATAGTTAGGAAAAATACAAATTACCTACGAATTTGTCATTTGTTCTGTAACTGAAATACAAACCACGCTATTTAATATGGGTGACCCACCCCTTAGGAAGGGTGGTAAGTCCCAGCCAGTACTGGCTTTAAGCTTTGCCCGGGGACTCAACAATAAGGAGTCCCTGCACCTCGCTAGAACCCTGCTGCGCAAGGGCTGCGGCCTACGTAAGCTGTGTGTGAAGGTCTGAAGTGTGACTCGTCCTAGGAAGTTGACCTGTAGTCCTTTAGATGGAAACTTTAGGCTAGGACTCTCCCAATACCACCTCGTCAGGGTATGGGGACGTGACAGTACTGTATTAGCTTAATACTAGGAACACAAGGAAACATGGTTTACCTGAGTGGTTCGAGGTCAGCTGTGCAGAGAACTCAGGATGCTGCTTTCCCCAAGAGAGGGGAGGATGAAGTAAAGAATAAGGGCCAGACAAACCTTTTCATTCATGCAGACTAAGACCGCGTAACAATGCCCTCAACCTTCTGCTACTTGTCCATTAAGGAGCCTGAGGTTTAAACCAGCTGTTGTGCAGCCCCCACAGGGCCGATAGAGAACGTATAGAGCCTCCTGTGGGTCACGTCTTGCAGGTAGTGGGCTGTGAAGGTCGTCTGACGCTTCCACACCCCTGCTTGTAGAACCTGCGTCACTGAGAAGTTCTTTTTGAAGGCCAGGGAAGTAGCTACGCCCCTGAAATCATGTGCTCTAGGGCGATGTGACGGAGGAGGGTCAGGATTCAGGGAGAGATGGATTACCCTACGAATCCATGCTGAGATAGTATCCTTGATAACCCTCCTCTTTGTTCTCCCAGTGCTCACAAACAATGCCTGCACTTGGGGACGAACTGCAGCCGTTCTTTTGAGATATAGCCGAGGCCAAAGCTAGTAGGAACACCGTCTTCCAAGTCAGGTGGCGATCTGAAGCCTGGCGTAATGGTTTGAAGGGAGGTCTCTTAAGAGACCCGAGAACTCAAACCACATTACATGGAGGAGGTCTCACTTCCGACTGAGGGCAGGTAAGTTCATAACTTCATATGAGTAGGGAAAGTTCCAGCGAAGAAATGTCCACTCCTTTGAGCCTGAAGGCTAGACTTAAGGCTGAGCGATAGCCTTTCACTGCCGAGACTGAAAAGCGCATTTCTTCTCGCAAATACACGAAGAACTCCGCTATTGCTGGAATAGTGGCATCGAGTGAAGAGATACCCCTTCCACGACACCAACCACAGAAAACTCTCCACTTTGCCTCGTAGACCCCTGCGGATGACCTTCGTAGGTGTCCAGAAATCCTGTTCGCAACTTGTTGCGAAAATCCTCTCTCTGCGAGGAGATGCTAGATAGTCTCCAGGCGTGAAGTCGAAGCGAAGCTACGGCTTTGTGAAAGATGTTGGCGTGTGGTTGTTTGAGTAGCTCGTGTCGTGGAGGGAATTCTCTCGGAAGTTCCGTTAGGAGTTGCAGAAGGTCTGGAAACCATTCCGCATGATGCCATAGCGGAGCTATTAGGGTCATCGAGAGATTGACCGATATTCTGGTCTTGTTGAGTACCCTCCTCATCAGACAGAACGGGGGAAGGGCGTATACTGTACGTCGATGTTGTCCCACCATTGTTGAAAGGCATCTTGCCAGAGTGCCTTGGGATCCGGGACTGGGGAACAGTACAGCGGGAACTTGAAGTTCAGCACTGTAGCGAACAGATCCACAGTCGGGGAACCCCACAAAGTCAGAACTTTGTTGGCTACTCGATGATCCAAAGACCACTCGGTACTCACTATCTGAGACGCTCTGCTCAGACTGTCGGCGAGCACATTCCTCTTGCCTGGAATGAAGCGAGACGATAGTGGAATCGAGTGGACTTCGGTCCATCTCAGTATCTCTACTGCGAGATGGGATAGCTGCTCTGAAAAGGTACCTCCCTGCTTGTTGATGTAAGCCACTACTGTGGTGTTGTCGCTCATCACCACCACAGAGTGACCCACCAGGTAATGTTGGAACTGTTGAAGGGCCAGGAATACGGCCTTCATTTCTAGCAGATTTATATGGAGGCACTTTCCTGATTCTGACCACAGGCCTGAGGTCCTGTGGTGCAGAATGTGGGCCCCCCACCCTTTCTTTGAGGCGTCCGAAAACAGCATCAAATCCGGGGGGAGGACGAAAAGATCCACTCCCCTTCGTAGGTTCTCGTCTGGTCACCCACCACTGAAGATCCGTCCGTTCCGCAGGACCCATCGGGATCATGACGTCCGGGGAATCGTGTCCTTGATTCCACCGGGACTTGAGTCGCCATTGCAGAGATCTCATTCTGAGACGCCCGTTGGGAACTAGACGGGCCAGGGATAAGAGGTGACCGAGGAGACGTAACCACGATTGGGCTGGGAGTTCTTCTCGTCTGATGAAAGGACTTGCGACCCTCCTCAGCCTTACTATCCTGTCGTCTGATGGGAAGGCTTTGTGGAGATTGGTGTCTATTATCATGCCTAGATATACCAGTCTTTGAGTAGGGAGCAGAGAAGACTTCTCGAGATTTACCAGGATCCCCAGATCTTGGCAAAGTCTCAGAAGCTCGATGTCGAAGAAGGGCTGACTCCGAGTCTGCTAGGATCAGCCAGTCGTCCACATAACGGAGGAGACGGATGTCGATCCTTTGTGCCCACGATGATATCAGGGTGAACACTCTGGTGAAAACCTGAGGGGCTGTGGAGTGACCGAAACACAGCACCTTGAACTGGTAGATCTTGTTGTCTAGGCAGAATCTTAAGTACTTCCTTGAAGACGGATGGACTAGGATCTGGAAGTACGCGTCCTGCAGATCCAGTGTACACATGAAGTCTTGAGGTCTCACTGCAAGTCTGACCGTGTCTGCTGTCTCCATGCTGAACGGGGTCTGCTTGACAAACCTGTTCAGAGCTGAGAGGTCGATGACTGGTCTCCAGCCTCCAGACGCCTTCTTTACAAGAAAGAGTCGACTGAAGAAGCCTGTGGACCAATCGACGACCTCTTGGAGAGCGCCCTTCTTCAACATAGTCTCGACTTCTGCCCGAAGGGATTGCCTCCTTGCCGATCCCATAGCAAGGGAGCTCAACGACACTGGATCCGCTGTCAGGGAAAGGGCTTTGACACTGTGGTCTTCGCTGTCGTTGCCGGTTTCGTCGTCTTGGTAGGACGTGGTTGCTGAGTAGCTGGAGGTTTATAGGGCTTAGATGTTAAAGCCCTATGTCGTAGAGAGTCCTGGTTGGACTTCCTCCACCTCTCAGCTGCCTGCTCCACGTCCTTAGGCTCAAACAGATTTCTCCCCAAGATGGAAGAATGTCTGAGCCTGCTGATCTCGGTGTTGGGGACTTTCTGGTGGAACCTCTCAGACACCGCATCTCGACGCTTCAAGATGGTATTAGCCCACAAGTTCGAGACTTGGTGGGCTAGAAACTCGATGGTACAAGTGCCTGAGTTAGAAATGTCTCCATGGCCTTCCTGGTACTTTCCTTGGACAGGTCCTCGGATCGTAGCAGGATGCCTAGAGACCCTAGCCAGATGTCCAGCCATGAAGTTGCCTGCATGGCACACTTCGCTACCTTCTCCTGGCTGAGGATCTCCGTAGCCGAGAAAGCCACTTGCCGGGTGGAGAGTCTCTCAAGAGGGACTCCCTTGGTAAGCTCTTCCAAAGAATGGTGCAAAGGAAGAGCTAAACAAGTCTCCTCCATGATCTCGAAGTACCTCCTCTGATGGACACGAGGAGGCGGGAGGAGTTTGTTCCCGGCGCTGGACCGGCTGGAGGAGGCAAGCTCGGAGAGCTGGCCCTTAACCTTATTTCTGGCACTCTTAACCCCTTGGGACCAAGGCAAAGCCGCACTGGCCCTAGAGGGTTTCTGAGTACCAAAGACTCGGTCCAGAACCGTGTCCTTGCCCTCACGAGGAGGAATCTCTGGGTCCGAGAACCCGTTGAGATTCCTCATAAAGGTCAGAACCTGCCAGAAAGCGTGTTCTGACTCCTGAAGCTCCCCTCCTGAAGGGCTGGCAGCGAAGTCTCCTGTCCCCAAAGGCTTCTCGGGAGGACTCGTGGACATTTTCCGAGGGCTTGGCTGGCTCTGGTCTAATCCTCGAGGATGACTTCGGAACTGTCTAGGAGTCCTCCGACTCCCTCCTGGAGGGATACAAGACTCCAGTAGTGATGGTGGGAGGCTCTTCTCCACCCCTACCCGAGAAGACTTCTCTGCGCGAGGTGGGGTTTCCCTCATTGGTGCAATGAGGGAACACCTCACCTCATGGGACTCCCCTGAGGACGGAAAATCCTCGTCCGAAGGGGAGGCAGAGAAAGTCTTGGGGGGGGAGCCTTCCTCAAAGACTTCCGAGGAGCCAACTTCGCCCTTGAAAAAGTTACCACGTCCGCTACTCCTCTCTTCCTCTTCAGGGGAGTCAAAACTGCCACTGATTTGTGTCCTAGTTCAGAGAGAACGGGCTTAAAAGCCTATACGACCGCTCTGAAAAGGGACCCAAACCAGGGCTGCCGACTGACAGCTGTGCTGTCAGAAACTCCCTCTGGAGGGAAGGGGATCGTTCGATCCCTAGGAGGAGTTACCAAAGCAGGGTCGGCCTGAAAAGAAGAAGAAGGCAAGTTCCTAGACCTATCTGGGGTTCTCCCTCCCTCCGGCGAGCACGCTGTTCTGCGCTTGCGGGGGGGGGGGAGCGTTAACGATGACCTAGCCGTGCGTCGTCCTACAGCCTCGTGCATGGGATCGCGTTGGAGATCGCGCTGGTGGTTGCGCTGGCGCTCGCGCGATGGAATTTTGCCTGAATCGGGCGAGCGATGGCGAAGAGGAAGACGGGCTTTGCTTGGCCGTGGGGTCAGCAGACTGACCAGCAGTCCTCCGAAGAGGAGTCTCTGTCAGTGAACTCCCCCGAAGGAGAGAATCACCTGCAGGAGAGACCGTTGGACTTAGTTCCTCCCTCGAAGGATGTTCGGAGGGGGGAACTAAGCCTTCAGCTACATCGGCAACATCAAGAGCAGAGTTTTGACCCAACTCATCAGAAGCCTCAGCCCCAACAACGTCGACGATAGACAGAGGATCGACCTCTGCTAAAGTCGGCGACTGTTTGACAGCAGCTCCCAATTTGATGATGTCAAACAAGGCTTCCTTGGAGGGCGAACCCTGAAGCCCCAAGGAAGCCCAAAGCTATAACAAATCATGGTTAGACACATTAACATGAGAATCAATATCCTCCCCCGGGGGGAGGAGGAGGAGCTGCCTCGCTATGCGAGGCAACTCCCTCTCCCAAACCCCGAGATCGGTCAACAGAACTGCGGCCAACGCTACCCCTCGACAGTTTCTCGGAAGAAACCGATCGAGTGGGAGCTTCGGAGGAGGTTTGGGGCACGGAAGAAGCAGCCTTGGGTTTCTCTCCTTTCAAAGAACTCTTCGAAGGAGAAATGTTATTTTCATTAGTAAAATAAATTTTTGAATATACTTACCCGATGATCATGTAGCTGTCAACTCCGTTGCCCGACAGAAATCTACGGTCGGGATACGCCAGCGATCGCTATCCAGGTGGGGGTGTACTCAACAGCGCCATCTGTGGTCAGGTACTCAAGTACTTCTTGTCAACAAGAACTCAATTTTCTCCTCGGTCCACTGGTTCTCTATGGGGAGGAAGGGCGGGTTCTTTAATTCATGATCATCGGCTAAGTATATTCAAAAATTTATTTTACTAATGAAAATAACATTTTTCAATATTAATCTTACCCGATGATCATGTAGCTGATTCACACCCAGGGTGGTGGGTGGAGACCAGCATACATGTTAAGAAAGAAGCTAAGTATCCCGTATTTCATTTTATTAGTTATTCAAAATAACATAAAATAAATAAGTACCTGGTAAGGAAGTCGACTTGAACCATTACTCTGCCTTTATTAAGTACGTCTTCCTTACTGAGCGTAGCGGTCCTCTTAGGATGCTGAACGACTCTTAGGTGCTGAAGTATAAAGGGCTGCAACCCATACTAAAGGACCTCATCACAACCTCTAACCTAGGCGCTTCTCAAGAAAGAATTGACCACCCGCCAAATCAACAAGGATGCGGAAGGCTTCTTAGCCGACCGTACAACCCAAAAACAACAATAAAAAGTATTCAAGAGAAAGGTTAAAAAGGTTATGGGATTATGGGAATGTAGTGGCTGAGCCCTCACCTACTACTGCACTCGCTGCTACGAATGGTCCCAGGGTGTAGCAGTTCTCGTAAAGAGACTGGACATCTTTGAGATAGAATGATGCGAACACTGACTTGCTTCTCCAATAGGTTGCATCCATAACACTCTGCAGAGAACGGTTCTGTTTGAAGGCCACTGAAGTAGCCACAGCTCTCACTTCATGTGTCCTTACCTTCAGCAAAGCAAGGTCTTCTTCCTTCAGATGAGAATGTGCTTCTCTAATCAGAAGCCTGATGTAGTAAGAAACTGCGTTCTTAGACATTGGTAGAGAAGGCTTCTTGATAGCACACCATAAGGCTTCTGATTGTCCTCGTAAAGGTTTTGACCTTCTTAGATAGTACCTAAGAGCTCTAACTGGGCAAAGTACTCTCTCCAGTTCGTTCCCCACCAAGTTGGACAGGCTTGGGATCTCGAACGACTTAGGCCATGGACGTGAAGGAAGCTCGTTTTTAGCCAAAAAACCGAGCTGCAAGGAACATGTAGCCGTTTCAGATGTGAAACCTATGTTCCTGCTGAAGGCGTGGATCTCACTTACTCTTTTAGCTGTTGCCAAGCACACGAGGAAAAGAGTTTTTAATGTGAGGTCCTTAAAAGAGGCTGATTGGAGAGGTTCAAATCTTGATGACATAAGGAACCTTAGGACCACGTCTAGATTCCAGCCTGGAGTGGACAACCGACGTTCCTTTGAGGTCTCAAAAGACCTAAGGAGGTCCTGTAGATCTTTGTTGGTGGAAAGATCCAAGCCTCTGTGGCGGAAAACCGCTACCAACATACTTCTGTAACCCTTGATCGTAGGAGCTGAAAGGGATCTTACGTTCCTTAGATGTAACAGGAAGTCAGCAATCTGGGTTTCAGTGGTACTGGTTGAGGAAACTGCATTGGCCTTGCACCAGCTTCGGAAGACTTCCCATTTAGACTGATAGACTCTCTGAGAGTGGATGTCCTCCTTGCTCTGGCAATCGCTCTGGCTGCCTCCTTCGAAAAGCCTCTAGCTCTTGAGAGTCTTTCGATAGTCTGAAGGCAGTCAGACGAAGAGCGTGGAGGTTTGGGTGTACCTTCTTTACGTGAGGTTGACGTAGAAGGTCCACTCTTAGAGGAAGAGTCCTGGGAACGTCGACCAGCCATTGCAGTACCTCTGTGAACCATTCTCTCGCGGGCCAGAGGGGAGCAACCAACGTCAGCCGTGTCCCTTTGTGAGAGGCGAACTTCTGAAGTACCCTGTTGACAATCTTGAACGGCGGGAATGCATACAGGTCGAGATGGGACCAATCCAGCAGAAAAGCATCCACGTGAACTGCTGCTGGGTCTGGAATCGGAGAACAATACAACGGGAGCCTCTTGGTCATCGAGGTAGCGAACAGATCTATGGTTGGCTGACCCCACAGGGCCCAAAGTCTGCTGCAAACATTCTTGTGAAGGGTCCACTCTGTGGGGATGACCTGACCCTTCCGGCTGAGGCGATCTGCCATGACATTCATATCGCCCTGAATGAACCTCGTTACCAGCGTGAGCTTTCGATCTTTTGACCAGATGAGGAGGTCCCTTGCGATCTCGAACAACTTCCTCGAATGAGTCCCTCCCTGCTTGGAGATGTAAGCCAAGGCTGTGGTGTTGTCGGAGTTCACCTCCACCACCTTGTTTAGCTGGAGGGACTTGAAGTTTATCAAGGCCAGATGAACCGCCAACAACTCCTTGCAATTGATGTGAAGTGTCCTTTGCTCCTGATTCCATGTTCCCGAGCATTCCTGTCCGTCCAATGTCGCACCCCAGCCCGTGTCTGATGCGTCCGAGAAGAGACGGTGGTCGGGGGTCTGAACAGCCAAAGGTAGACCTTCTTTGAGAAAATGCTGTTCTTCCACCACGTTAGAGTAGACCTCATCTCTTCGGAAACAGGAACTGAGACCGTCTCTAGCGTCATGTCCTTTATCCAGTGAGCAGCTAGATGATACTGAAGGGGGCGGAGGTGGAGTCTCCCTAACTCGATGAACAGGGCCAGCAATGAAAGTGTCCCTGTTAGACTCATCCACTGCCTGACTGAGCATCGGTTCCTTCTCAGCATGCTCTGGATGCATTCTAGGGCTTGGTTGATCCTTGGGGCCGACGGAAAAGCCCGAAAAGCTCGACTCTGAATCTCCATACCCAGGTAGACAATGGTCTGGGATGGGACGAGCTGGGACTTCTCTAAATTGACCAGGAGGCCCAGTTCCTTGGTCAGATCCATAGTCCATCTGAGATTCTCCAGACAGCGACGACTTGTGGGAGCTCTTAAAAGCCAGTCGTCTAAATAGAGGGAGGCTCTGATGTCTGCCAAGTGAAGGAATTTCGCAATATTCCTCATCAGTCTGGTAAACACAAGAGGTGCCGTGCTTAGGCCAAAGCACAGGGCTTGGAACTGGTACACAACCTTTCCAAAGACGAATCTCAGGAAAGGTTGGGAGTCTGGATGGATGGGGACGTGAAAGTATGCGTCTTTCAGGTCTAACGAGACCATCCAGTCCTCCTGCCTGACCGCTGCTAGGACCGACTTCGTCGTCTCCATCGTGAACGTCTGCTTGGTGACAAAAGCATTGAGAGCACTGACGTCCAGCACCGGTCTCCAACCTCCTGTCTTCTTGGCTACCAGGAAGAGACGGTTGTAAAAGCCCGGGGATTGATGATCCCGGACTATGACCACTGCTTCCTTTTGTAGCAAGAGCGACACCTCTTGTTGCAACGCTAGCCTCTTGTCCTTCTCCTTGTAGTTGGGAGAGAGGTTGATGGGAGATGTAGCTAGAGGGGGATTGCGGCAGAACGGAATTCTGTATCCCTCCCTTAGCCACTTCACAGACTGAGCGTCTGCACCTCTGCTCTCCCAAGCTTGCCAGAAGGTCTTGAGTCTGGCTCCTACTGCTGTCTGGAGAGGAAGGCAGTCAAAACTTGCCTTTTGCGGACTTGGAACCCTTCTTGGACTTGCCACGGTGACTGTCTGCACGGGTACCTCCTCTGCTGGAGGTTCTGCCACGAAAGGGCGGGATGAACCTAGAAGCAGGTGTATCAACTGCTGCAGGGCGGAAGGGTCTAGGCACGGAAGGTAAGGTTTTAGCCTTACGTGCAGAAGAAGCCATCAGATCATGAGTATCCTTCTGGATAAGTGAGGCAGCCATCCCCTTAATCAACTCCTCCGGAAACAGACACTTGGAGAGAGGAGCAAACAACAACTCTGACTTCTGGCAAGGAGTGATACCAGCAGATAAGAAGGAGCAAAGATGTTCTCTCTTCTTGAGGACTCCTGATACATATGAAGCCGCAAGTTCACCAGACCCATCCCGAATTGCCTTGTCCATGCTAGACATGATCAGCATGGCCGAGTCCTTATCTGAAGGGGAAGTCTTCCTGCTTAAGGCTCCCAAACACCAATCGAGGAAGTTGAATATCTCGAAGGCACGAAAGACTCCCTTCAACAGATGATCTAGATCGGAAAAGGACCAGCAGATCTTCGAACGTCTCATAGCCAACCTGCGGGGAGAGTCAACCAGACTTGAGAAGTCGGCCTGGGCAGAGGCAGGAACCCCCAAGCCAGGTTCCTCTCCCGTGGCATACCAGACGCTCGACTTAGAAGCAAGCTTGGGAGGAGGAAACACAAAAGAGGTCCTTCCCAGTTGCTTCTTGGAATGCAACCAGTCCCCCATAACCCTCAAAGCTCTCCTAGATGATCTGGCGAGAACAAGCTTGGTGAAGGCAGGCGCAGCAGACTGCATGCCCAGAGCAAACTCGGAGGGAGCAGAACGAGGGGTTGCAGACACAAAATGTTCAGGATACAAGTCCCTGAACAAAGCAAGGACCTTGCGAAAGTCTAAGGAGGGTGGCGAAGACTTGTGTCCTTCAACATCAGAGTGAGGTTCATCCAGATGAGCAGCTTCATCATCCGATACATCATCATCCGAAAGTTGAGTTGTGAGTGGCAAAGGCAGAGCAGCAAGCTGACCGGCTGAATCCTGCAGAACGGGTGCATGCGTACCTGCGGATCCAACATCATGCCTCTGCTGGACAGTCTGCGAGCTGGCAACAACAAAAGCAGAGGGCTGGTGTGAGGGAGGGTCTGCGGTGGGCTGAGGAGCATGCGGTATGGTATGCAGAGCATGCTGTAAGGTATGCGGCTCATGCTGCATGGTATGCGGAGCATGCTGCATGGTATGCGGAGCATGCTGTAAGGTCTGCAGAGCATGCTGCATGGGCTGAGGAGAATGCCGCATAGTGCTGGAACCCGGCAACTCCTGATGCGGCAGCTCACGCATGTTAGCAGATGGTGCAGCAAGAACATGCGTCTGGCAGGGAGGACTGCGCATCGGTGGAGGAGCTCTCACAGGTGGGGTGTGGGAGCAGGCAGCCGCAGTATCTGCTGAGCGCACAACCTCTGCGGGTTGTAGGCTAACAGGAGAGGTGTTAACCTTCTCGGCATGATACTCCTGCATGAATGCCGCAAGCTGAGACTGCATAGTCTGCAGCATGGACCACTTAGGGTCTACTGTGGTTGGAGCAACAACAGACGGAGCAGTAGCCTGTTGAGGGACCACTCTACCTCTCTTGGGAGGTGTGCAGTCATCAGATGACTGTGGCGAGTCCGAACTGACCCAGTGGCTACACCTGGGCCGTTGGACAAGCTCGGAAGGGACCTTACGTTTGAGCGGTCGTGAGACCTTGGTCCACCGTTTCCTCCTGGAAACTTCTTCCACAGACGAGGAATGTAAGGGCTCATTCGTCTGTATGTGGATGGGACGATCCTTAACAGATACGTCCGCAACCACTGAGGATACATCCGTGCGCCGATCAAGGCCTGCCGAACCCTTTGGTCCTTCGACATTGCTTCTCCCCTGGGCTTGGGAGCTTGCAAGAGGTCCCGGACTGGGAGGACGACTGGCACGCACAGATGTACCCTCATGCGCAACACTGACACTGACACTATGCACATCACTAGCACTAACACTTCCCACTGCACTCTTCGCTTTCAGCTCTCTGACATCTGCCAAGAGCTGATTGCGGTCACTAACCAACGACTCCACCTTATCACCGAGAGCCTGAATGGCACGCAACATATCAGCCATTGCAGGCTGAGCACTCGTAGCAGGTTCGGGAGTCACCACCACAGGGGAAGGAAAAGGTTGAGGGGCATGGGGAGAGGAAAAATCCACAGAGCGAGAAGAACTCCTCCTATCTCTCTCCTTCTCTAACCTACGTGCATATCTGAGGAATTCGTTAAAATCGAATTCCGAAAGCCCAGCACATTCCCCACATCGATCTTCCAATTGACAGGATTTACCCCTACAATTGGAACATACGGTGTGAGGATCTATAGAGGCCTTCGGAAGACGCCTAGTACAAGTCCTAACACTACACTGCCTGTATTTAGGAACTTGGGAATGGTCAGACATCTTGAATTTAGAAGTAGTCAAGGGGGAATTCCAAATTTAAGCAAAGTTCGTTAACCAATAAATCAAATTAATTCCAAAAGCTTGCTAAGCTAAGGATAAAGCTTCCTGAACAGCGAAGGCTAAACTTTAGAGCAAATACATCACCAAATCGTGAACAAAAGACTCCAAAATCAACAGCGTATCCAAGTAGGTCTTGCCGGCGGCACGACAGAGGAAAAATTGAGTTCTTGTTGACAAGAAGTACTTGAGTACCTGACCACAGATGGCGCTGTTGAGTACACCCCCACCTGGATAGCGATCGCTGGCGTATCCCGACCGTAGATTTCTGTCGGGCAACGGAGTTGACAGCTACATGATCATCGGGTAAGATTAATATTGAAAAATATCCCTTTTGGACTTCTTCTTCTGGCACTGGGAAAACCTCTCCCACTGGGAGGTAGACCACTCCCCACACTCACCACATACATTACTTCTATCACACTGTTGGCCCCTACAGAAAGGACATAAGGTGCGAGGGTCCGTTTCGACCGCCGACATATAGGTTCCACAAGGACGGTCAAGTAAACCGGGACACTTCCACATCGCAGAGGCCAACTTCACAAACACTTTATCGAAGAAAAAGTAAACCAAAGATCAGTTAAATGGCTGTCAGATAAGGCGAGGGTGAGAGCGGACACGTCCGTCTAGCACCCGAGCCGAGAGCAAAGTGAACTCAGCACAAGTGTGTGAGGGGGGGGGGGGGGTTAGCAAGCTACTCTCCCTACCCCCCGCCAACTAGCAGTGGGGTAGTAAACCCTCGTTAAAATTCTAATGGCTCGTCATTTCAGCTATGCCGAAAGTAATTACCCATATCAAATAGCGTGGTTTGTATTTCAGTTACGGAACAAATTCAAGTTAGGTGATGCTCTTGTGTTTCCTTCCCTTTCAAAAAGTGCTTTTTCAGTGGAATTTTAAAACTTATACAATATTGTTTGGAACGATACGAATTTACCCAAACTATTTGTATCAGAACAAGAGGGTGTATGTATGATGACGGCCATGGCCCATAACTCCCTTATTTTCACCCTATCGCTAAGAATGAGGCAGTCTAAAAGGGCTCGCAGGGGAATGTTATGCCACCATTAGGTAAGTAGGTAAGGACACAGATTGCAGGTTTGGTTAGGTGAAGAAGTTTAGGTGGGGAAGTTTAGGGTGGTGGCATTCTATACAAGAGGGAAGGCCTATCCATCATTATACAAAAGCTTCCAGAACAGTTCAAAGCCCCATTGAATACAACAGGAACAATTCTAATTTTATCAAGAATACTGACCTACAGTAAATATTTTCCGTTGAATTTTCTGATTACAAAATGCTTCATGACATTATCCTACACCCTTAACTCTTTCTCTAACAAAAGTAGAGTCCAACATCCAAAACGGGGGTAAATATATGATACTTTAATTACTAGAGAAACTGGAACTCACTATAAGAAATGGACGAGTGCTGGCTCGTTTGGTATTTTTCTCTATATGTTTAATAGGGGCTGGGGCATAATAACTTACGTATCGGTCAATTAAAATGTGAAGTATGTTTTTCACTCTATTGTTTACATCTGAGAGACTGAAGGGGACTTGTTGAGCATGCTTGGTTTCTGTCCATTTACAATTACGTATCTGTCAGGTGGTTTTTTAAACCAATTAACAGCTTATGGGTACTTCTCCATACGTTCCCAGATGTTGTTCTACAACAACCAATTTTTTCAACCTTCCCCTTCAGTTTCAACTTAACCAACAGCACGTAAAGATGTCTCCAAGAGGGAACAACTTAAGGGAAGTACATCAATCTATTTTGAAATTTAGTGTAATTTCATTTATGTCAACAACTGATTACGATGGAAATGCTCTCCGTTCAGTGTAAAGCTATTGTTACTCACACGAAATAAAAAAAATAACAGCGAAATAATGCCTCAAAAGTCCAATTCTGACTTAATTTTTAGGGATGACCAGCACATTTTCTACTGCAAAGCTTCTGTAAAGATTGCTAAGACAAAAAACAAATGAAAAAAAGGTGTCAATCATAAGGTAATGAATTTTTTGTTATTCAATTTTTTTCATAATGAAAGGATTTATTTGTGATTTACTTTACCATAATGTAAGGATTTATTTGAGATTTACTTTTTGTTTGTGACCTTGGAAAGGGGGTGTCCGGCTAGCGGTTGTGACCTGGGAAGGTTTGTGACCTGGGAAGGGGGGTCCAAGGGACTTGCCCCCAGCTAGGGGGTTGTGACCTGGGAAGGGGGATCTGAGGGGGCTTACCCAAGCTAGGGGTTGTGACTTGGGAAGCGGAGTCCGGCGGGGCTTGCCCCTGGCTAGGGGTTGTGACCTGGGAACTACTAGGTTAGGTTAGGTGGGTTTCTTAGGTTCTGTAGCTTTTTCCAAATCTCAAAAGGGTTAAATAATCACGTTTTGGCCTGTTTTCAGACACTTACATGAAACATATATTTTCCAACTGATTAATTTGTGCTTATTTTGCATTCCTGGCCATTATTATTGCTGCAAATCACTAATTTATGACATTTCCCCACCCAAAACACTCCGGTTTCTCTCTGGAGTCCCCCATAATTGTCTTTAAATGAGGGGGTCCAAACCCTCATGAACGGGTGGTTTGCCCCAATAATCATGGTCTGAAAGGAAAACTATAAGGTTCATGTATTTGGCTAGAAAGTAAAGTATCATATATTCACCCAAACGGGTAAAATGTGCCATCCATCTATTCCGCTATTGCATGAATAGTGGCATCGAGTGGAGAGATACCCCTTCCACGACACCAACCACAGAAAACTCTCCACTTTGCCTCGTAGACCCCTGCGGATGACCTTCGTAGGTGTCCAGAAATCCTGTTCGCAACTTGTTGCGAAAATCCTCTCTCTGCGAGGAGATGCTAGATAGTCTCCAGGCGTGAAGTCGAAGCGAAGCTACGGCTTTGTGAAAGATGTTGGCGTATGGTTGTTTGAGTAGCTCGTGTCGTGGAGGGAATTCTCTCGGAAGTTCCGTTAGGAGTTGCAGAAGGTCTGGAAACCATTCCGCATGATGCCATAGCGGAGCTATTAGGGTCATCGAGAGATTGACCGATATTCTGGTCTTGTTGAGTACCCTCCTCATCAGACAGAACGGGGGAAGGGCGTATACTGTACGTCGATGTTGTCCCACCATTGTTGAAAGGCATCTTGCCAGAGTGCCTTGGGATCCGGGACTGGGAAACAGTACAGCGGGAACTTGAAGTTCAGCACTGTAGCGAACAGATCCACAGTCGGGGAACCCCACAAAGTCAGAACTTTGTTGGCTACTCGATGATCCAAAGACCACTCGGTACTCACTATCTGAGACGCTCTGCTCAGACTGTCGGCGAGCACATTCCTCTTGCCTGGAATGAAGCGAGACGATAGTGGAATCGAGTGGACTTCGGTCCATCTCAGTATCTCTACTGCGAGATGGGATAGCTGCTCTGAAAAGGTACCTCCCTGCTTGTTGATGTAAGCCACTACTGTGGTGTTGTCGCTCATCACCACCACAGAGTGACCCACCAGGTAATGTTGGAACTGTTGAAAGGCCAGGAATACGGCCTTCATTTCTAGCAGATTTATATGGAGGCACTTTCCTGATTCTGACCACAGGCCTGAGGTCCTGTGGTGCAGAACGTGGGCCCCCCACCCTTTCTTTGAGGCGTCCGAAAACAGCATTAAATCCGGGGGGAGGACGAAAAGATCCACTCCCCTTCGTAGGTTCTCGTCTGGTCACCCACCACTGAAGATCCGTCCGTTCCGCAGGACCCATCGGGATCATGACGTCCGGGGAATCGTGTCCTTGATTCCACCGGGACTTGAGTCGCCATTGCAGAGATCTCATTCTGAGACGCCCGTTGGGAACTAGACGGGCCAGGGATAAGAGGTGACCGAGGAGACGTAACCACGATTGGGCTGGGAGTTCTTCTCGTCTGATGAAAGGACTTGCGACCCTCCTCAGCCTTACTATCCTGTCGTCTGATGGGAAGGCTTTGTGGAGATTGGTGTCTATTATCATGCCTAGATAGGGAGTAGGGAGCAGAGAAGACTTCTCGAGATTTACCAGGATCCCCAGATCTTGGCAAAGTCTCAGAAGCTCGATGTCGAAGAAGGGCTGACTCCGAGTCTGCTAGGATCAGCCAGTCGTCCACATAACGGAGGAGACGGATGTCGATCCTTTGTGCCCACGATGATATCAGGGTGAACACTCTGGTGAAAACCTGAGGGGCTGTGGAGAGACCGAAACACAGCACCTTGAACTGGTAGATCTTGTTGTCTAGGCAGAATCTTAAGTACTTCCTTGAAGACGGATGGACTAGGATCTGGAAGTACGCGTCCTGCAGATCCAGTGTACACATGAAGTCTTGAGGTCTCACTGCAAGTCTGACCGTGTCTGCTGTCTCCATGCTGAACGGGGTCTGCTTGACAAACCTGTTCAGAGCTGAGAGGTCGATGACTGGTCTCCAGCCTCCAGACGCCTTCTTTACAAGAAAGAGTCGACTGAAGAAGCCTATGGACCAATCGACGACCTCTTGGAGAGCTACCTTCTTCAACATAGTCTCGACTTCTGCCCGAAGGGATTGCCTCCTTGCCGATCCCATAGCAAGGGAGCTCAACGACACTGGATCCGCTGTCAGGGGAGGTAGATATGTTATGAACAGGACGTGATATCCTTGACTGATTACGGAAATCGTCCAGGAATCGGCCACAAGTTGCTGCCACCTGCTTGCGCAACTTTGTAGGCATCCCCCTACTGGTGGACATGCAGGGGGACTGCGGCCTCGGCCACTCCCTCTAGGATCCCCCCCCCCCCCCCCCCCCCCGGAGGACTTTTTGACTTTCTTGTCTTTGACAGGAAAGGGCTTTGACACTGTGGTCTTCGCTGTCATTGCCGGTTTCGTCGTCTTGGTAGGACGTGGTTGCTGAGTAGCTGGAGGTTTATAGGGCTTAGATGTTAAAGCCCTATGTCGTAGAGAGTCCTGGTTGGACTTCCTCCACCTCTCAGCTGCCTGCTCCACGTCCTTAGGCTCAAACAGATTTCTCCCCAAGATGGAAGAATGTCTGAGCCTGCTGATCTCGGTGTTGGGGACTTTCTGGTGGAACCTCTCAGACACCGCATCTCGACGCTTCAAGATGGTATTAGCCCACAAGTTCGAGACTTGGTGGGCTAGAAACTCGATGGTACGAGTGCCTGAGTTAGAAATGTCTCCATGGCCTTCCTGGTACTTTCCTTGGACAGGTCCTCGGATCGTAGCAGGATGCCTAAAGACCCTAGCCAGATGTCCAGCCATGAAGTTGCCTGCATGGCACACTTCGCTACCTTCTCCTGGCTGAGGATCTCCGTAGCCGAGAAAGCCACTTGCCGGGTGGAGAGTCTCTCAAGAGGGACTCCCTTGGTAAGCTCTACCAAAGAATGGTGCAAAGGAAGAGCTAAACAAGTCTCCTCCATGATCTCGAAGTACCTCCTCTGATGGACACGAGGAGGCGGGAGGAGTTTGTTCCCGGCGCTGGACCGGCTGGAGGAGGCAAGCTCGGAGAGCTGGCCCTTAACCTTATTTCTGGCACTCTTAACCCCTTGGGACCAAGGCAAAGCAGCACTGGCCCTAGAGGGTTTCTGAGTACCAAAGACTCGGTCCAGAACCGTGTCCTTGCCCTCACGAGGCGGAATCTCTGGGTCCGAGAACCCGTTGAGATTCCTCATAAAGGTCAGAACCTGCCAGAAAGCGTGTTCTGACTCCTGAAGCTCCCCTCCTGAAGGGCTGGCAGCGAAGTCTCCTGTCCCCAAAGGCTCTTCTCGGGGGGACTCGTGGACATTTTCCGAGGGCTTGGCTGGCTCTGGTCTAATCCTCGAGGATGACTTCGGAACTGTCTAGGAGTCCTTCGACTCCCTCCTAGAGGGATACAAGACTCCAGTAGTGATGGTGGGAGGCTCTTCTCCACCCCTACCCGAGAAGACTTCTCTGCGCGAGGTGGGGTTTCCCTCATTGGTGCAATGAGGGAACACCTCACCTCATGGGACTCCCCTGAGGACGGAAAATCCTCGTCCGAAGGGGAGGCAGAGAAAGTCTTGGGGGGGGGGGAGCCTTCCTCAAAGACTTCCGAGGAGCCAACTTCGCCCTTGGAAAAGTTACCACGTCCGCTACTCCTCTCTTCCTCTTCAGGGGAGTCAAAACTGCCACTGATTTGTGTCCTAGTTCAGAGAGAACGGGCTTAAAAGCCTGTACGACCGCTCTGCCAAGGGACCCAAACCAGGGCTGCCGACTGACAGCTGCGCTGTCAGAAACTCCCTCTGGAGGGAAGGGGATCGTTCGACTCCTAGGAGGAGTTACCAAAGCAGGGTCGGCCTGAAGAGAAGAAGAAGGCAAGTTCCTAGACCTATCTGGGGTTCTCCCTCCCTCCGGCGAGCACGCTGTTCTGCGCTTGCGGGGGGAGGGGGGGGGGGAGCGATGACGATGACCTAGCCGTGCGTCGTCCTACAGCCTCGTGCGTGGGATCGCGTTGTAGATCGCGCTGGTGGTTGCGCTCGCGTGATGGAATTTTGCCTGAATCGGGCGAGCGATGGCGAAGAGGAAGACGGGCATTGTGCCTTAAACCCCCTCTGGGGGCCATGGGTCAGCAGACTGACCAGCAGTCCTCCAAAGAGGAGTCTCTGTCAGTGAACTCCCCCGAGGGAGAGAATCACCTGCAGGAGAGACCGTTGGACTTAGTTCCTCCCTCGAAGGATGTTCGGAGGGGGGAACTAAGCCTTCAGCTACATCGGCAACATCAAGAGCAGAGTTTTGACCCAACTCATCAGAAGCCTCTGCCCCAACAACGTCGACGATAGACAGAGGATCGACCTCTGCTAAAGTCGGCGACTGTTTGACAGCAGCTCCCAATTTGATGATGTCAAACAAGGCTTCCTTGGAGGGCGAACCCTGAAGCCACAAGGAAGCCCAAAGCTATAACAAATCATGGTTAGACACATTAACATGAGAATCAATATCCTCCCCCGGGGGAGGAGGAGGAGCTGCCTCGCTATGCGAGGCAACTCCCTCTCCCAAACCCCGAGATCGGTCAACAGAACTGCGGCCAACGCTACCACTCGACAGTTTCTCGGAAGAAACCGATCGAGTGGGAGCTTCGGAGGTTTGGGGCACGGAAGAAGAAGCCTTGGGTTTCTCTCCTTTCAAAGAACTCTTCGAAGGAGAAATATCCCTTTTGGACTTCTTCTTCTGGCGCCGGGAAAACCTCTCCCACTGGGAGGTAGACCACTCCCCACACTCACCACATACATTACTTCTATCACACTGTTGGCCCCTACAGAAAGGACATAAGGTGTGAGGGTCTATTTCGACCGCCGACATATAGGTTCCACAAGGGCGGTCAAGTAAACCGGGACACTTCCACATCGCAGAGGCCAACTTCACAAACACTTTATCGAAGAAAAAGTAAACCAAAGATCAGTTAAATGGCTGTCAGATAAGGCGAGGGTGAGAGCGGACACGCCCGTCTAGCACCCGAGCCGAGAGCAAAGTGAACTCAGCACAGGTGTGTGTGAGGGGGGGGTAGCAAGCTACTCTCCCTACCCCCCGCTAACTAGCAGTGGGGTAGTAAACCCTCGTTAAAATTCTAATGGCTCGTCATTTCAGCTATGCCGAAAGTAATTACCCATATCAAATAGCGTGGTTTGTATTTCAGTTACGGAACAAATTCAAGTTAGGTGATGCTCTTGTGTTTCCTTCCCTTTCAAAAAGTGCTTTTTCAGTGGAATTTTAAAATTTATACAGTATTGTTTGGAACGATACGAATTTACCCAAACTATTTGTATCAGAACAAGAGGGTGTATGTATGATGACGGCCATGGCCCATAACTCCCTTATTTTCACCCTATCGCTAAGAATGAGGCAGTCTAAAAGGGCTCGCAGGGGAGCGTTATGCCACCATTAGGTAAGTAGCTAAGGACACAGATTGTAGGTTTGGTTAGGTGAAGAAGTTTAGGTGGGGAAGTTTAGGGTGGTGGCATTCTATACAAGAGGGAAGGCCTGTCCATCATTATACAAAAGCTTCCAGAACAGTTCAAAGCCCCATTGAATACAACAGGAACAATTCTAATTTTATCAAGAATAATGACCTACAGTAAATATTTTCCGTTGAATTTTCTGATTACAAAATGCTTCATGACATTATCCTACACCCTTAACTCTTTCTCTAACAAAAGTAGAGTCCAACATCCAAAACGGGGGTAAATATATGATACTTTAATTACTAGAGAAACTGGAACTCACTATAAGAAATGGACGAGTGCTGGCTCGTTTGGTATTTTTCTCTATATGTTTAATAGGGGCTGGGGCATAATAACTTACGTATCAGTCAATTAAAATGTGCAGTATGTTTTTCACTCTCTTGTTTACATCTGAGAGACTGAAGGGGACTTGTTGAGCATGCTTGGTTTCTGTCCATTTACAATTACGTATCTGTCAGGTGGTTTTTTAAACCAATTAACAGCTTATGGGTACTTCTCCATACGTTCCCAGATGTTGTTCTACAACAACCAATTTTTTCAACCTTCCCCTTCAGTTTCAACTTAACCAACAGCACGTAAAGATGTCTCCAAGAGGGAACAACTTAAGGGAAGTACATCAATCTATTTTGAAATTTAGTGTAATTTCATTTATGTCAACAACTGATTACGATGGAAATGCTCTCCGTTCAGTGTAAAGCTATTGTTACTCACACGAAATAAAAAAAATAACAGCGAAATAATGCCTCAAAAGTCCAATTCTGACTTAATTTTTAGGGATGACCAGCACATTTTCTACTGCAAAGCTTCTGTAAAGATTGCTAAGACAAAAAACAAATGAAAAAAAGGTGTCAATCATAAGGTAATGAATTTTTTGTTATTCAATTTTTTTCATAATGAAAGGATTTATTTGTGATTTACTTTACCATAATGTAAGGATTTATTTGAGATTTACTTTTTGTTTGTGACCTTGGAAAGGGGGTGTCCGGCTAGCGGTTGTGACCTGGGAAGGTTTGTGACCTGGGAAGGGGGGTCCAAGGGACTTGCCCCCAGCTAGGGGGTTGTGACCTGGGAAGGGGGATCTGAGGGGGCTTACCCAAGCTAGGGGTTGTGACTTGGGAAGCGGAGTCCGGCGGGGCTTGCCCCTGGCTAGGGGTTGTGACCTGGGAACTACTAGGTTAGGTTAGGTGGGTTTCTTAGGTTCTGTAGCTTTTTCCAAATCTCAAAAGGGTTAAATAATCACGTTTTGGCCTGTTTTCAGACACTTACATGAAACATATATTTTCCAACTGATTAATTTGTGCTTATTTTGCATTCCTGGCCATTATCATTACTGCAAATCACTAATCTGTGACATTTCCCCACCCAAAACACTCCGGTTTCTCTCTGGAGTCCCCCATAATTGTCTTTATATGAGGGGGTCCAAACCCTCATGAACGGGTGGTTTGCCCCAATAATCATAGTCTGAAAGAAAAACTATAAGGTTCATGTATTTGGCTAGAAAGTAAAGTATCATATATTCACCCAAACGGGTAAAATGTGCCATCCATCTTTAAACAGTGAGAAAAAGTAAGCAAAATAATATCCACTACATCACTTGCCAAGAAATCCACGTCCAAACACCCACAGTATTTACAACAGTCTAGAATCCCATAAATACTGTCATGTCAATAAAAACTAAACCAGATTCCAAAATACCTTATCTTTCAGGGTGTCTAGGATAATTTTTTCTTCAAATCCCTCACGACACAAGTAGTAATCCATTACTTTCATTTATGTTTACAAAACATCTCAAATTCGGATTTTTGGACTCGAAGGTAGTAAGGTCAACAAGAGCTTCTTCTTCATTATTTTTGTAACAGAAGAGTTGGTAAAGTAAAAGTATAACGCCAAATTCACACACACAAGAAAAAACTATTCATCACATTTAAACTTGTGGGAAATAAAATAAAAAGAAAAGTGGTAGAAAAGACAGCAGAAATGACTATACTGAGGTTCGTAAATAGTTCAGGTTCAGGTTCTGAGGGAGTGGGGGTGAGGCATAGCCTTTACAACGGCGCCTCTAACGCTTATCTTCTTGTACTGTTTTGTCTTTTCTTCCACATTATGTTTAATACTCCTTTTTTCTTTTCTATATTTGTTTCACTAAATAAAAATAATCCTACTATTTTCTTCGGGTCTTCGTCGTATGGTTGTTGTAGCTCAATTACTTCATTCCTTTCTTTTCTATATTCCTGGCAAAATAACAAAAAATGTATCAAATCTTCCTCCTCATTTTCACAAAAATTACAGTTTACATTCCCTCCATTGTGTCTATTTACAATATTTAGTTTTAACGTATTAGTTCTTGCTCTAAAAAATATCACTGAAGCAAATGTATTGTCATAAATTAACTCTTCTTTAATTTCTTTCTTCCACGTTCTATATATTTCTAAGCTCTCTTTACTTTCTATTTCTTCTTTCCACTTTTCAGTATCCCACTTTCTGGTTTCCGTCTTTATTTCTGCCTTGTTCATTCTTCTTATTTGTCTTATGCCTAAACTTAATTCTTCCAAATACTTTGCAGGTTGTTTCCACCATCTTCCTTCTTTTTCTTGAATATCCTGGATAATTATTTTCAGTATTTCCTTCTTTCCATTCAGGGTACGATTTAAGTACTGCAGCTTCCCATCCATCACCCTTGCTTTCATAGAAGATGCACCTATCTCCCATCTTGGAGCAGTATTAGCTGTGCTTTTAGTGGCACCTAAAATCTTCCTGTATACCCCATTCTCTATTCTTTGTAGTTTCTCTATTTCAGTTTCTGTTAGAAATTACAAAGGTAAACTTCACAATAAGCAAGCAGTAAAAGCTATGAAATTGAAAACAAGGTTAAATATGACAGTCCTAAACAAAAATTATAGAAACAAGAAGATTATGCAACAGAGCGTATGTTTAGCTGTAATGGATTAAGAAAATTTAATGCCTTATAGTATACTCACAATCATAATGTGTTGAGAGTAAGGAGGAACCTGGAACAAACCCTAGGCCAATTCACATAAAACATTTTACAAATGGGCCTTTTGAAATAGTCATTGGGACTATGATCCCAGGAAAGCATAAATAGAGACGAATTGGAACTGTAAGTAAAATACATGTGATACAAACAGGTTTCACATCAGAAACAAGAAGGATGGACAATTTTAGTCTTACACACAAAACAGATTTTGAGCGAAGCGAAAAATCTACTTTTGGGTGAGATGGCCATGTCGTCCTGATGGAAGGTTCCTAAGAGTAGCTTCCTAAGTGATATTTGACTACAGTGATATTCCCAGAGAATTTACCTTTAGGTCTCCAGAATTCTAACTCCTGGCGCGAATATCCTTAAATTTCTCTCAAGGATATCGCATAATATCAGGGGACATATTCTTGACACGCCACATAGCAATCTGCACCCCGAATAGCGTTTACGCTTCGAGGGGAAAAGTGGCAGATTAGAAGGGGAGCCGTATCAAGGTTACCCTAGTTCCCATACTACTATTGAGTATCACAACAGCGCCATATTCAATATGGCGGACATTTGTTGTAGCATTGAGCATGGTGCTACAGATACAGTAGTTCGGGAGGGATACTGTGAAGATCTTTTCTTTAGAAAAGAAGGGTGGGTCCATCAGGACGACATGGCCATCTCACCCAAAAATAGATTTTTCGCTTTGGGCTCAAGCCATGTCGTCCTGATGGAAGCATACCAGAGAATTAATGTATCTGTGGATTTTCATCAGTGCCTTAACCTTGAGACAATATTTCTATGGTCATTTGGACAATTTGAGACAAATGACGTTACCGTTATTCGTCATCATCACTAATCATAAACGATGTTAGTGCTTCCTGCCCCCTACAGGAAAGTCATTCTAGACGGTAGAAAAGGGGCCTCAAGGTTAGCATATATTGTATGAACAAACTTAAGTATACACTGAATATACAAACAGTCTCATGGTTTGTATATATTGCCGAACCAGTATCAGTGTCCATTACATCCATTGTTTGCAAGCATACAATGATATAAAATACACTTACATCAGTAAGTCAAAGAACGCTGGCATCTTAACATGCAATTATCGGGCGAATTAGGACGCAATTACGTTCTAATAGACATTTATTTCTAATAAATGGCTAAATGAATTAACATGTAAAAAGCATGCGGAATGATAAAGGAATTATACCTGCGATGTATACAGAAATTATTTTTCCCTCTTTTGAAAGGAAAGAAACGATGAGTGCCACTCTCAGACTGAAGAAAAGTCTTAATAAATTTCTCTTCATAATTTCCGTACCTGTTATATTCTATCAGCACTGTGTACTACATACACACGGCACTAGTGTTATCTGTATAATTCCGCACCTGAGATATTGAACAGAGTTAGTGTCACCCTAGTAACACTATCTAAAAGGGGATCACACTAAAAGTGCTGACACCTTCTCCCTTTAATTGACAGTCCCAATCAATTAACTGTTCATCGCAGAATTAGATGACAGGTTTAAATACACTACCTGCCACCACCACATAGTGCTTCAGTTCATGGACCTGCTTAGCATAGTGTTTGTAGAACACCCTGGATGATTTCCATCCAGTATATGAGCGAAGACGCTCAAAGTCCATATACTGAAAAAAGTTCAGTGATGAAGCAATCTTTCTCGGATCATGACCTGCGGGAGTACTGTCAGGATCCACTCTACGAATAAAGTAGGTGAGCTTTGCCCTCAGTTGTCTCAGGGACAAGTTTGATCCAGAGGTTTCTCCTTTAAAGAGCTGACCTCCCCTGAAGTCTGAAGTTCTACGAAGATAGACCTTTAGACACTCTATAGGACATAGAGAGATATCTTCCTTCAGAGGGCAGATTCTCCAGGTAGCTCGTTCTTAGCGAGAAAGAATGGATCAGGAAAGAGATTCAGTTTTCCCATTTCTGTGAACTGAATGTGGCCCTCATCCCTGGATAGGGCCACTATTTCACTAACTCTAGCCCCAGAGGCTATAGCGAACAGAAAAATAACCTTTTGGGTTAGATCCTTGAGAGAACAATCTTCATTGTTCACAGATGAGGCATAATGTAGGACCTTGTCCAAAGACCATGAGATGGGTTTTGGCGGTGCTGCAGGCCTAAGCCTTGTACATGCCTTCGGAATCTTATTAAAGATTTCATCCGCCAGATCCACTTGAAAGGCATATGGAAGAGGTCTAGTCAAGGCTGACTTACACGTAGTTATCATGTTGGCTGCCAGACCTTGATTATGAAAGTAGACAAAGAAGGACAGACAGAAGTTCATTGAAATTTCTTTCGGTCCTTTTGCTTTTACAAAAGCAACCCACATCTTCCAAGATGACTCATATTGTCTTCTAGTTGACTTGGACTTATATTCTTCTAGGAAATCTATATTGCCTTCTGAGATCCCAAATCTTTTCCTAACTGCTAGGGCAAGAAAATCATGAAATGAAGGGTTTGGGCTCTCTGTGATAAATTGAAGGCAATCAACTTCTGAACCTTCTGAGATAGTCGTGGGTTCAGAACTAGGGGCAGTCTCAGCTTCCGTTCCTTCACCAAAGAGAACAGATTGCTCTTGGGCTACTTGGGAGTCCACAGAGCCACTCCTCCCTGGAAGGAACTCAGTATGTTGAGGATCTTCAGCAGGAGATTGGATGGGATGACCAGGAATTCCTGAGTCCATCCCTTCTATACTAGAGACATGATGTCTGTTATCTCCACTAGAGGATCCTCATATGGGGCTACTTATCGAGGTAGTTTTTTGAAGACGCTCGTGATGAAGAGGTCGATCTGCAGTTCTGGGACTTGTTCCCATCTGCGAAAGAATAGGTCTGTGTCCGTGGACCATTCCAACTCTACCGGCTTGAGCCCAAGTAGAGCATCTGCTGTCACCTTGGGGATCAATTGTACATGAATTTCTGATAGGTGCCATCCTTTTAGGTAAGGGATGGTTAACGTCACCTAGTTTAGATCTCTTCAAGCATTTGATGCGTATCTTCTCCAGACTCCTAACGCATCTATTAGTTGTGCTCTTAGCACTGGGTCTGTCAGTATTGCAAACTGGAGAAAGTACTGAACGTCTCCCTGTTAGCATCCTGGAATCCTGACTGATTACCTTAGTCTCTTGACCGACCCTGCAATCTCCTTTTACATCCCCAAGGGAAAGGAGAGTTGGTGTGACCTCAGGTTTCAATGGTTTTTTAGCCATTGAAGCCTTTGAGCTGGAGAGAATTGAGACTTCTTGAAGCTTATCTTGCATTCCCGATGTTCCAGGAACCGGATCACTTCCTTGGATGATCATAGACCAGTCACTACAGGTGCTGCCCACCCCAGCCTTTCGTTCAGGCTTGGTTTTTGCGCGACTGTGTTCGCTAATCCTGTGAAGATGCTTAGGACTATGTTCAGTCCGACAAGTATCTTTCCTAGGACATACGTTATGCTCTGTAACTTGAATCCTAGGTAGGAGGGGAGGGGGTGATTGACTGGAAGTTGTCAATGGACATCTTTCAGGTCTGACAAGACTACGAACACCCCTTCTTGAAATAGGGTCCTTATGTTCTGAAGGATTAACATCCTGAACTTGCAGTTTTATTGGAACTTGTTGAGTGGCAACAAGTCCAGAATGACTCTGAGTTTACTTGAGTCCTTCTCGTGAACACCAAACAGCCTTCCCTGGAATTCGATGGACTCTACTTTCCTCGCCGCCTGTGTGCTCTAGAGCTCTAAGGTATACTCTTCCAGGAGGGTTTTGGAGTGTAGGAAGAGTTGAGGAAATTATGGTGGAGGCATGTCTACTTCCCATTCTAGTCCCATCTTGATTAGGCCTTGGACCCAAGGATTGAAGGTCCAGCGATCCTGAAGGAACCTCCCTTCTACCAGAAGCGTCTGTTTGCTTTGCATAATCAGAAGGTTTACATATCCGACCGCTTGCTTGTGGCACCGCGGTCATTGGGACTGAGGGATGTTGTTGAACACTACTAGACTTTTCCGTCTTCCTTTTAGGTTGGGGACCCACAACTGTGGAAGACTTTCTCTTTGAAGAGATGCCCCACTTTTGGAGAAGCCCTATGTTCTCAGTAGTGGCCTCCTTAATCGTCTTTCTAACTATCTCGTTTGGAAAGAGGTCTCTACCCCAGATGTTGGAAGAAATCAGCTTCCTGGTTTCGTGTTTCACTGTCGCGGCAGCGAGCACAAACTCTCTACAAGCTCTCTTAGCCTTCATAGAGGCATAAAGGTCTTTTACTAAGGTGGCTATTGCATTTTGGCCCAAACCATGAGCATGTCTGGGGTAGTTTGGTGGGTTGAACTCAACTCTATGCAGTTCTGTAAGGATAGGGAGGCTGCAAGTCTCTCCTTTGTCTCTTGTTCGTTATACAAAAGAAACTCTGATAGTTTAGGAAGATTCTCACTAAACTGTCGACTAGCAACATCCGCGTCTAGTCTTCCTACTGAAAAGGTTAAGTGGACTTCCTTCCAATCCTTCTCCTGCCTGGGAAAGGCTAGTGACAGAGGCTTGCACTCCTCGAGTGCAGGACAAGGTCTACCTGCTTCCACTGCCTTAGCAACAGATTTAAATGCTTTCCACGTAAAGGGGAATGATATTGAAGCAGGAGCAAGAAAGGAAGGGTGTTTGTTACCTAGTGTGACTACTTTTGACACAGAGTAACCCGCCTTTCTCAGGCTACTTGACAAAATAGCCTGTGCCTTATCATGGTCGAGAACCATGACCTCCTTCAGTTCCGTATCTTTCCTTGAAGTTGGTTCATGTCTCAGACGAATGAAGCAATTAGGGATAGCGTCAAAGCTTGGCCAAAATTGGATTTTGTCCAAAGGAACAACGCCCATCTTTTCCGAGATGTAGAGTTGGCATAAGCTCTGCAAACCTCCAGGGATTGGTTTTAGAGCATGTCAGAAGGTCTTGGTCTCTGGGTCGTTTGTATGACCCCTTTTCATCTTGTTTGCAAAGGTTTTCTATTAGACCTTTCATTTGGACCCATAATTGGTCCATTCCATCTAATAGAGGAGTAAGGGGTGAAGATGTCGATGTCAATGGCTCTAGAGCCGGCACAGACGGAAGCAATTCCGACACGATATTCTCCCCCTCCTCCCGTGGGGGCTTCCTGCCCTCCTCCCCAAAGGCTATCTGGCTGCAGGGAGGTATTAATTGTGCCTGTGGCACCACTATTTCCTTACTTGCTTTCGGGAATAGTAGGTTACGCATCCTATCATTAGGTAGGTATGGTCCCGGAGAGATTTTCTGGAAGCCTCTCACCCAACTGCGTAGTTTGTTACGAGCTGCATCCCTAGACTCTATCGACTTGGGATTCTCGAAACCCTCGGACATTAAGGTACGACACACATTGTACACTTGCGGGTTCCAATAATGCAAGGATTCAGAAATAATATTGCAGGGGGCATGAAACCTGCATGTATTATGACCGTAAAAACACTTACTCTTGATATTGTAGAAGACTGCAACATATGTCATCAGGGGTTCCTCCTGTAAAGAAAGAAAAGCAGAATGAGTATACAATTGGTTATCTCACTGATAATCAATATATAAAAGTCATCTTCTAACAGATAGCATAGGATAGTAAGCTAGAAGGGATAGTGGGAGACACATACTTGTGTATCCCCTGCAAGCAAATGCTGTTACCTCCCCTCAGTATTAACTATAAGGAGATTCCTCTATCAAGGGAATTCCAGTAAAGGGTTCTAACCTCCAGGGGTAAAGAAGTGTACAAGTCATTGCCCCTTTTTATTCTTAACACTGTGGGGTAAGGATGACTGATTTTTAATCAGAGTATTGAAGGAATTTTATTCTTTCAAAATAGGAACGGTACCAGCAGAAGCTCTTCACTCTTCTTCTTTCATTCGTATTTTTAGCTCTCTCCTAATAATACTGTAGCTAGCCCTTAAACATTCTCTCCTACTGTGGCGAAATTTCACCGGTTTACTAAGTTGCCCGATGTGCTGGGCGTGTCACAAGGCCTTAAGGGCTAGCTTCTCAAAACCATTCGGGAATTAAGTAGAATACGGCTATATTTTAACAAATTTATTATAAAAATAATGATCTAATACGAGAGAAATATAAAAAATAAACCTTTACTTGACATACAAAGAGACACTTGACTTAATGAACATGTGCGTTACTGAAAAAAACTATGTCCGCATCGGACTCAAGATTTTAGCAAAATTAATTAAACATTTAGAGAGTTATCACGATAAACGTCTTACCGAGACCTTTTTACGTATTTTACAAAATAAATTTGATCCCCTGGCACAAGGATCGATGAAATATTTACAGATACAAATTTTACACAACTCTAGCAAAACCTATATGGAAACCGACCTGGGTACACTAGGTGGGGGAGAGAGAACAATTAGGACTTACTGTGGTTGGGGACGTCGGATCAAAGAGGCAGACCTGGCTTCTGCAACCCCCGATGTCACCTTTTTCCCGCATTTTTTTCTGAACCTAAATTTCTAGATTGGATTTTTTTATCATGTTACAATAGAATGACGTTATATTTCTTAATCTTAAATTACAAGTGGTCGATTTCTTTAGTCTCAACGCCTCCCCTACCAGGCGGTTTCTCTTTTTGGTTCTAAACATTCTCGTCTTGAACGACATTCATTCCCCCGCGAGTTCTCTCCTCTCCCTCCAATTTGACGCAACGTAAGCGGAGTCAAATGGCGGGAATTTCGATTGATCAGTTCGAAATTCCCGACACCTACATTAAGTTTTCTTTACCAAAACATTGAGAAAACTATTCCAAATCAAATAAACTTATTGACAATAGTGTATGCCATGCTCGTGACGTCACAGCGTAGATACGCACAGAAAAGGCATTATCCCGGTGTATGTTGGTTCTTTCCTCAAACTACGTGTATCGAGATTAATTACTAAACTGAATTTTATCATTTCTAATGCAGCTAACTTTAATGCATCTTTTATTTCTCAATACCAAGGTTTATTAATTTTATGCCCATCGCACCAGCCCATTGCTAACTGATCATTAAGTCATTAATTTTTAGCAAGCCAGAATAGGTACGATTATTGTATATATAAACTCCCTTAGAGCAGCAAGATTTCTCTAAAGTATTTAGTACAAAATCCTGCCTCCTGTGCACTCCTTGCAACAATATATTGCCCTGTCCTAAAGTCCCAATATGACACCTCAACTGGATTACCGTGCGCATCGTGGTAGTCACTTGTTTGGAAAGGTGAAACCAGGTGAGCCCTCTCGACCTTATGGTCGGCCCATTCGTTCAGAAGTCGCCGTGACCAACTGACCTGCTTGTCAGTTAATCTGTGCACCTCTGGCTCACCCCCCACCCTCCCTCTTCCCAAAACTCGACTCACAGAGGAGTCCTGCTGGTCAGAGAGATAGATGAGAAGAAGAGCCTGGTGAACCTTAATTGCCAAAGTGAGAATTTTAGGGGCGAGCCAGTCAAGAGTGCAAAGTGCCAACTTGTGCAACGTTCCGGTCAACAGGCATCAAGGGCAAAGGACAGTATTCTAAGGAGTGCAGGTAATAGAAACGTGGCCACTTAGTTTCCCCCCATTTCTTAGTTTAGACTAATTTTAACTTGAGTAGGGTATCTGGCTATTACATACTTCGGACTGTGTGCGGTGGGATTGTGTGTATATATTTTTCGATATATTTTTTTTTGCTTTTGAGACTAGCACAGTCTCTGGGTCATATGAGCCATGTGTCCAGCCAAATTTCATTTATTGACTATTGCAGAAGACCACGTGTCTAAACAACCATTTTGTTATTTTGAATTGCTTTTGATTACATCACATTTTGTTTGTTCAGATGTCCATTTATTTTAGTGTAAATTTGTAAAATAAATCAATATTAGGTTAATTAAACCTCCTTCGTATTTTTTGCTCCCTCATTTATTTCAATGTGCAAATTATGAATATTTGATCACGGGACAGAATACCCAATATTTGAAAGGAATAAGTCTAAGTAAGTCTATAAGTGGTTTCAGCGAGGAACTTTGTATTAGTATATCTGCTTCGAAGGTAAAGATCCATATCTTTAAACTTTTAAACTATACTTTACATCACTCCTTCCATTTTTTTTTATTGTCGCTAATTACATTAACGTAAGATACCTGTCCAGCATCTCACTGGGACGGAATCGAAACAGAGCCTAAGAGTCAGCGGCGGATTTAGGGGGGGGCCGAGTAGGCCATGGCCTAGGGCCTGTGAGGCCCCGCGAAATTTTATTCATAATTCGGGGTGGGCACTTTATAATCAATGGAAAACATTTTCTCCACGCTTGTGTCAATGAATTTCTGCGAAATAATATCTACACAGGCAATTACAACATTTGCAATTTGGCAATTAGGCATTTGCAATTTGGCAATTCGCAGCATGTGAGCTGTGCAATGAATGTGGCGTTTAGTATGCATGAAAGTGAGTTATATTCACTTCATCGGTTCAATGACTTTGAATTTCATACAGTTTGCTTGCAAGCAACATTTCGAATTCGTAAGTTTGTGCAATAATGCAAGCTCGGTTTTCTGTCAATCTATCATATAAATTGTGTGAATCATATTCATTGTGTGTGGACCAGTGGACTTTTCTTTACTTCTTGTTGGGTCCACGTGGCGCGATTACTAACGTTCAATCTGCACTCTGATTGGCTGTTGAACCCTGTATGCTTACATGTATGCATCAATGACTCATGATAAATCTTGTGCAACTATTTTCACGAACACTCTCATCTGTCACTATGATCTGTGTGCTTTATTTTGTGCTAGCATGCTTTTTTTATCAGTTTGCTCTTTCTGCCTGAAGTGTTCACTCTCATTGTTTTCTGAGCGCAGTGGTCTCATCTGACTTCTTGACGTACCTTCCGGCTCATTTCTGCTCAGGTGTGAATTTCATTGATTGAAACCTTTTCTATTTGCCTGTCGACAAAAACAGGAAAAGACTAACTTGTCAAACATCAGTTAAAAAAAAAGGTTCCACCTCTCTTACTGTCGAACACGTCTCAGTTTTCTCGTTGCTTCATCCCCTCATATGTTAATGTTTGGAACACCCCTCCTAATGATGTCGTCAAGTCAAATGATTGTTATACTTTCAAAAAACATGTTAATGCTTTTTTTCTCTCTAGTGCCTCAACGTTTTAGTTTTTCCATGTTCATTTTTTTTGCCTCATCAATGTTTCTTCTAATATTTTTATTTCTATCATCGATGATGTGCCGTTAACTAGGCCTTCGGGTGTATGCATCTCTTGCTTTCTGGTTGGTCGCCAGTTTGTTAAAGACCTGAGATCCCAGTTCGATGATTTTGAAGCAAAAGCTATGGCTAAGTGTGATCCCAGTGATGTGACTGGTAAAGTTGCATACTACGCCGACAGGCAGTCGCAGCGTATTGGAAAGCGCAAGCGTCACCACGATGAACTAGACTCGGTGGAGGATGTTACGCTGACAGGGAGAGACATGTTTAGAGTGACTGCTTTCTTGCCAATCATTGACAAGCTCTATGCTGCCCTAACAAAACGCCTTGCAGCTTACAGCGACCTTCGAGAGAAATTTGGGTTTTTATCAGAAATCTCAAACAAAACAAACACTGAACTTGAAGCAGCTGCTGAAAAGCTTGTGTCTTCATATCCTAATGACTTGGAGGCGGGATTGGAGTCGGAGCTTTTGCAGTTTGCACACCTCATGAAATCCATTCCAAGAGGTTCATCCGAAAGTGCTCCTTCATTAGGTGGAGTAAAATCTGCACAAAGACAAAGTCCAGAACAAGAAATGTATAAGATAATTCACAGACATGATATGGTTGAAACATTTGCTAATGTTGAAATTGTATTACGACTCTATCTCTGCATGTTTGTCACAAACTGCACTGGGGAGCGATCATTCTCCAAGCTGAAACTACTAAAGAATTATCTAAGAAACACCATGGGGCAGAACCGCTTATCTTCACTCACCCTGTTGAGCATTGAGCATGAAAAATTAAGGGTGCTTGATTTTACTGATGTCATCAAACAGTTTGCAAGTAAGAAGGCTCGAAAAAAATCATTTTTTTAATAAGAAATAGTTGAGTGTACAGTGCAAATTGCATGCAATAAACGAAACCCACTCATTTTGCCATTTTGCCATTCACTTCAGTCAAATGGTATTTTCTTTTGTTTATGGTGTATTATTGAAAGTATTATTTTTCAATGGTGCATCATTATAGTTGGGATCTCCTTAGTTAATGGTGTATTATTATAGTAATTTTTTTGTTATGCTTCAAAAAAGCAAATGTGTAATGTTCAACTGTGAAATGGTCACTTGGATAATTATCAATAAATTGAATATTGTTTAAAAAGAAAATTTATTTCAACGCTTATCTCTTTAGTTAATGGTATATTATTATAGTTATTTTTTATTGTTGAGCTTCAAAAAATCATATGGGTAATGTTCAACTGTGAAATGGTAATTTGGTTAAATTTC
This sequence comes from Palaemon carinicauda, assembly GCF_036898095.1. Taxonomy (NCBI): domain Eukaryota; kingdom Metazoa; phylum Arthropoda; class Malacostraca; order Decapoda; family Palaemonidae; genus Palaemon; species Palaemon carinicauda. The sequence continues at coordinate 65,936,448 of NC_090725.1, forward strand.
AATAAATTTAATATTGTTTAAAAAGCTAATTTATTTTAACGCTTCGCTCGTACACTGATTTGAGGGCCCGGTATGGTCACCGGGCCTAGGGCCCCGCACAATCTAAATCCGCCTCTGCTAAGAGTGCAAGATGACTATAGACCTGACAAAGCTAAAGTAGGCCAGTAAATTACTTTTATTTTCCCGTGTGGAGTTCTCCGGCCTCTGGACAGTAAAATTTCCCCCTTTTGTATTAGAGAGTGATGGTTAGGGAACTGCGTCAGTAAAGTTATTAACAGGGTGTTTGTGGCCCGAGTGTAAGTGCTCATTATCCCCCACTGATGATCTTTGTGTAACTGACGTAGGGAGCCTTTCCTGGACTAAGTTCCCACTCAAACATCTAAATAAAAGAAAATTGTCCACAGTATGTATATATATATATATATATATATATATATATATATATATATATATATATATATATATATATATATATATACATATATATATATATATATATATATATATATATATATATATATATATATATATATATATATATATATATACATTTATATAGAAACTTGCTTTAGTTCCTCCCTGATAGTTTTTGAAACAGGAACTTCTTGGTGTATAAAAGAATTTGTCATAACTTCCGGGTTTATTTCTTTTACACGTGAATAAAACCCCTTAACTGAGACAGTCGTGGAAGAAGCACCACCAGTGAAGATTCCAACGCATTGTTTCCAGGGCAAAACACAAAATTTAGAGACAATGCATCAGAATATCTTGCCCTTTGGTCGTGTCTGGCAGTTCTTTACAGCCAAAACAAGAAGGTTCTCATTATCTTACACTTCTTTTCAAATCGAATAAATGATCACAGTTGAGATTTACTTGTTATATCAGTCGGCTCATCGACTTGCAGGGAAACTTGAATGTTTCAATATTTTAGACAAAATATCTTCATTTTTTTCGGGACATGTCATCCATACGCCTTCTAACAATATTATTAGAAACAGAAACTTTGCTTATTTCTCCAACAGCTGCTTTGTCAATCATTGTGTAAATATTGAAATTAATGTAAAGGTAAATGTAAAAAGTTTTATCACAGACACAAAAGATTTCAAGAAATTTACAACAATGAATCAAATAAATCAATGAATCAAATAAATCAATATTTTTCGAAAATTTATTCAGGAAATAACAGAAAGTATCAGTGAAAATTACCAGTGTCAAAAAAGTGGTGTATTATGGCGCCTTTACCGGTGATCCAAGCGGTTTTCTATTCTCCCGGACGGCATCCGACGTCCAGATTTTACACTGTGCCTTGTCTTCACTGCTAGTTTACAAGAAGGCAATAGCGTGACTTTTCAACTTTTCAGCAACTAGCTCAGGACTTAAAACTGTTTGTTTACTGGTTCTTTTCACTTGTTACCTTCTTTTCAAAAGAAAAAAAAAATCTTTGTTTCTTCGCTGAATAAACGAGTCTTCGAAAATAATCGACTGATTTATCATTATCAGACAAATGGTTATGATTAGTAAAGAAATGTCTCTTCCTTATTGTGTTAGCTAGTTTCTTCCACAAACGAGGCATATTTGAAAGAGGGCTATTTGCATTCCCTTTCCACCCGAACCTAATTGCCAGATAGCCTACCTCATTATCATGTCCCATATTTTATGACTCGTTACTTTACTTGTATTTGGGTGAAAATCATTTTCTCTCCCCTGATCCTCTTCATCAATTGAAGGCTTAATTTTCTAACATTTCAACATCGCAGCACTTCACTATTGCTAAAGAACGATGGAAGTTAAAACTTTTGCTCGCTCTGTTCATGACAGACTAAGTAAGAAAAGAAAACGGAACTGTGGACGTATTATTATTATTATTATTATTATTATTATTATTATTAGTTGCTAAGCTACAACCCTAGTTGGAAAAGCAGGGTGCTATAAGCCCAGGGGCCACAACAGGGAAAATAGCCCAGTGAGGAAAGGAAACAAGGAAAAATAAAATATTTTAAGAACAGTAACAACATTAAAATAAGTATTTTATACTTAAACTTTAAATAATTTAACAAAACAAGAGAAAGAGAAATTAGATAGAATAGTGTGCCCGAGTGTACCCTCAAGGCTCAAGCAAGAGAACTCTAACCCACGAGAGTGGAAGACCATGGTACAGAGGCTATGGCACTACCCTAAACTAAGAGAACAATTATTTGATTTTGGAGTGTCCTCCTAGAAGAGCTTCTTACCATAGTACTCATGAATCGGCTAACAACACTTATGAAATCAGCTGAACAGTGTGATAAGAGTATGCTTCATAACTCACGCGCTCCTCGATACCCTATTGCAATTCATTGTGCAATCCATTTCGCAGTTATTTACAATACATACCTTTAATGGAACAAATCTTGCACGATATCTCGCGACAAAAAAAGGAGAAAAAAAACATGGCCTGCAATTTCTCACAATATGCATAGAAAATTAATTATATAAAACAGGAATTATCACGGAATCCATGGCTATCGTCCGTGGAATCCCGGTTGGGAATGACGACTGCCTAGGTTACAGTCAACAATATATATATATATATATATATATATATATATATATATATATATATATATATATATATATATATATATATATATATATATATATAGATCAAATACGTCCAACCTCTTGATCCTTCCAACCGAGTTCTAACTTTATCCAAGAATGTAGGCTTGTACTTCTGCATCAAAGGAGATTTATTTGTCAAAAAAAAAAAAAACTTTCTCCCTATCTTCCATAGTCCAACCTCTTGATCCTTCCAACTGAGTCCTAACTTTATCCAAGAATGTAGGCTTGTACTTCTGCATCAAAGGAGATTTATTTGTCAAAAAAAAAAAAAACTTTCTCCCTATCTTCCATAGTCCAACCTCTTGATCCTTCCAACCGAGTCCTAACTTTATCCAAGAATGTAGGCTTGTACTTCTGCATCAAAGGAGATTTATTTGTCAAAAAAAAAAAAAAAAACTTTCTCCCTATCTTCCATAGTCCAACCTCTTGATCCTTCCAACCGAGTCCTAACTTTATCCAAGAATGTAGGCTTGTACTTCTGCATCAAAGGAGATTTATTTGTCAAAAAAAAAAAAACTTTCTCCCTATCTTCCATAGTCCAACCTCTTGATCCTTCCAACCGAGTCCTAACTTTATCCAAGAATGTAGGCTTGTATACTTCTGCATCAAAGGAGATTTATTTGTCAAAAAAAAAAAACTTTCTCCCTATCTTCCATAGTCCAACCTCTTGATCCTTCCAACCGAGTCCTAACTTTATCCAAGAATGTAGGCTTGTACTTCTGCATCAAAGGAGATTTATTTGTCAAAAAAAAAAAAACTTTCTCCCTATCTTCCATAGTCCAACCTCTTGATCCTTCCAACTGAGTCCTAACTTTATCCAAGAATGTAGGCTTGTACTTCTGCATCAAAGGAGATTTATTTGTCAAAAAAAAAAAAAACTTTCTCCCTATCTTCCATAGTCCAACCTCTTGATCCTTCCAACTGAGTCCTAACTTTATCCAAGAATGTAGGCTTGTACTTCTGCATCAAAGGAGATTTATTTGTCAAAAAAAAAAAAAACTTTCTCCCTATCTTCCATAGTCCAACCTCTTGATCCTTCCAACTGAGTCCTAACTTTATCCAAGAATGTAGGCTTGTACTTCTGCATCAAAGGAGATTTATTTGTCAAAAATAAAAAAACTTTCTCCCTATCTTCCATAGTCCAACCTCTTGATCCTTCCAACTGAGTCCTAACTTTATCCAAGAATGTAGGCTTGTACTTCTGCATCAAAGGAGATTTATTTGTCAAAAAAAAAAAAAAACTTTCTCCCTATCTTCCATAGTCCAACCTCTTGATCCTTCCAACTGAGTCCTAACTTTATCCAAGAATGTAGGCTTGTACTTCTGCATCAAAGGAGATTTATTTGTCAAAAAAAAAAAAACTTTCTCCCTATCTTCCATAGTCCAACCTCTTGATCCTTCCAACTGAGTCCTAACTTTATCCAAGAATGTAGGCTTGTACTTCTGCATCAAAGGAGATTTATTTGTCAAAAAAAAAAAAAAACTTTCTCCCTATCTTCCATAGTCCAACCTCTTGATCCTTCCAAATGAGTCCTAACTTTATCCAAGAATGTAGGCTTGTACTTCTGCATCAAAGGAGATTTATTTGTCAAAAAAAAAAAAAACTTTCTCCCTATCTTCCATAGTCCAACCTCTTGATCCTTCCAACCGAGTCCTAACTTTATCCAAGAATGTAGGCTTGTACTTCTGCATCAAAGGAGATTTATTTGTCAAAAAAAAAAAACTTTCTCCCTATCTTCCATAGTCCAACCTCTTGATCCTTCCAACTGAGTTCTAACTTTATCCAAGAATGTAGGCTTGTACTTCTGCATCAAAGGAGATTTATTTGTCAAAAAAAAAAAAAAACTTTCTCCCTATCTTCCATAGTCCAACCTCTTGATCCTTCCAACCGAGTCCTAACTTTATCCAAGAATGTAGGCTTGTACTTCTGCATCAAAGGAGATTTATTTGTCAAAAAAAAAAAAACTTTCTCCCTATCTTCCATAGTCCAACCTCTTGATCCTTCCAACTGAGTCCTAACTTTATCCAAGAATGTAGGCTTGTACTTCTGCATCAAAGGAGATTTATTTGTCAAAAAAAAAAAAAAAAAAACTTTCTCCCTATCTTCCATAGTCCAACCTCTTGATCCTTCCAACTGAGTCCTAACTTTATCCAAGAATGTAGGCTTGTACTTCTGCATCAAAGGAGATTTATTTGTCAAAAAAAAAAAAAACTTTCTCCCTATCTTCCATAGTCCAACCTCTTGATCCTTCCAACTGAGTCCTAACTTTATCCAAGAATGTAGGCTTGTACTTCTGCATCAAAGGAGATTTATTTGTCAAAAAAAAAAAAACTTTCTCCCTATCTTCCATAGTCCAACCTCTTGATCCTTCCAACTGAGTCCTAACTTTATCCAAGAATGTAGGCTTGTACTTCTGCATCAAAGGAGATTTATTTGTCAAAAAAAAAAAACTTTCTCCCTATCTTCCATAGTCCAACCTCTTGATCCTTCCAACTGAGTCCTAACTTTATCCAAGAATGTAGGCTTGTACTTCTGCATCAAAGGAGATTTATTTGTCAAAAAAAAAAAAAACTTTCTCCCTATCTTCCATAGTCCAACCTCTTGATCCTTCCAACTGAGTCCTAACTTTATCCAAGAATGTAGGCTTGTACTTCTGCATCAAAGGAGATTTATTTGTCAAAAAAAAAAAAACTTTCTCCCTATCTTCCATAGTCCAACCTCTTGATCCTTCCAACCGAGTCCTAACTTTATCCAAGAATGTAGGCTTGTACTTCTGCATCAAAGGAGATTTATTTGTCAAAAAAAAAAAAAAAACTTTCTCCCTATCTTCCATAGTCCAACCTCTTGATCCTTCCAACTGAGTCTTAACTTTATCCAAGAATGTAGGCTTGTACTTCTGCATCAAAGGAGATTTATTTGTCAAAAAAAAAAAAACTTTCTCCCTATCTTCCATAGTCCAACCTCTTGATCCTTCCAACTGAGTCCTAACTTTATCCAAGAATGTAGGCTTGTACTTCTGCATCAAAGGAGATTTATTTGTCAAAAAAAAAAAAAAAAAACTTTCTCCCTATCTTCCATAGTCCAACCTCTTGATCCTTCCAACTGAGTCCTAACTTTATCCAAGAATGTAGGCTTGTACTTCTGCATCAAAGGAGATTTATTTGTCAAAAAAAAAAAACTTTCTCCCTATCTTCCATAGTCCAACCTCTTGATCCTTCCAACTGAGTCCTAACTTTATCCAAGAATGTAGGCTTGTACTTCTGCATCAAAGGAGATTTATTTGTCAAAAAAAAAAACTTTCTCCCTATCTTCCATAGTCCAACCTCTTGATCCTTCCAAATGAGTCCTAACTTTATCCAAGAATGTAGGCTTGTACTTCTGCATCAAAGGAGATTTATTTGTCAAAAAAAAAAAATTTCTCCCTATCTTCCATAGTCCAACCTCTTGATCCTTCCAACTGAGTCCTAACTTTATCCAAGAATGTAGGCTTGTACTTCTGCATCAAAGGAGATTTATTTGTCAAAAAAAAAAACTTTCTCCCTATCTTCCATAGTCCAACCTCTTGATCCTTCCAACTGAGTCCTAACTTTATCCAAGAATGTAGGCTTGTACTTCTGCATCAAAGGAGATTTATTTGTCAAAAAAAAAAAAAAAAAAAACTTTCTCCCTATCTTCCATAGTCCAACCTCTTGATCCTTCCAACTGAGTCCTAACTTTATCCAAGAATGTAGGCTTGTACTTCTGCATCAAAGGAGATTTATTTGTCAAAAAAAAAAAAAAACTTTCTCCCTATCTTCCATAGTCCAACCTCTTGATCCTTCCAACTGAGTCCTAACTTTATCCAAGAATGTAGGCTTGTACTTCTGCATCAAAGGAGATTTATTTGTCAAAAAAAAAAAAAAACTTTCTCCCTATCTTCCATAGTCCAACCTCTTGATCCTTCCAACTGAGTCCTAACTTTATTCAAGAATGTAGGCTTGTACTTCTGCATCAAAGGAGATTTATTTGTCAAAAAAAAAAAAACTTTCTCCCTATCTTCCATAGTCCAACCTCTTGATCCTTCCAACCGAGTCCTAACTTTATCCAAGAATGTAGGCTTGTACTTCTGCATCAAAGGAGATTTATTTGTCAAAAAAAAAAAAACTTTCTCCCTATCTTCCATAGTCCAACCTCTTGATCCTTCCAACTGAGTCCTAACTTTATCCAAGAATGTAGGCTTGTACTTCTGCATCAAAGGAGATTTATTTGTCAAAAAAAAAAAAAAAAAACTTTCTCCCTATCTTCCATAGTCCAACCTCTTGATCCTTCCAACTGAGTCCTAACTTTATCCAAGAATGTAGGCTTGTACGTCTGCATCAAAGGAGATTTATTTGTCAAAAAAAAAAAAAAACTTTCTCCCTATCTTCCATAGTCCAACCTCTTGATCCTTCCAACTGAGTCCTAACTTTATCCAAGAATGTAGGCTTGTACTTCTGCATCAAAGGAGATTTATTTGTCAAAAAAAAAAAAAACTTTCTCCCTATCTTCCATAGTCCAACCTCTTGATCCTTCCAACTGAGTCCTAACTTTATCCAAGAATGTAGGCTTGTACTTCTGCATCAAAGGAGATTTATTTGTCAAAAAAAAAAAAAACTTTCTCCCTATCTTCCATAGTCCAACCTCTTGATCCTTCCAACTGAGTCCTAACTTTATCCAAGAATGTAGGCTTGTACTTCTGCATCAAAGGAGATTTATTTGTCAAAAAAAAAAAAAAACTTTCTCCCTATCTTCCATAGTCCAACCTCTTGATCCTTCCAACCGAGTCCTAACTTTATCCAAGAATGTAGGCTTGTACTTCTGCATCAAAGGAGATTTATTTGTCAAAAAAAAAAAAAACTTTCTCCCTATCTTCCATAGTCCAACCTCTTGATCCTTCCAACTGAGTCCTAACTTTATCCAAGAATGTAGGCTTGTACTTCTGCATCAAAGGAGATTTATTTGTCAAAAAAAAAAAACTTTCTCCCTATCTTCCATAGTCCAACCTCTTGATCCTTCCAACCGAGTCCTAACTTTATCCAAGAATGTAGGCTTGTACTTCTGCATCAAAGGAGATTTATTTGTCAAAAAAAAAAAAACTTTCTCCCTATCTTCCATAGTCCAACCTCTTGATCCTTCCAACCGAGTCCTAACTTTATCCAAGAATGTAGGCTTGTACTTCTGCATCAAAGGAGATTTATTTGTCAAAAAAAAAAACTTTCTCCCTATCTTCCATAGTCCAACCTCTTGATCCTTCCAACTGAGTTCTAACTTTATCCAAGAATGTAGGCTTGTACTTCTGCATCAAAGGAGATTTATTTGTCAAAAAAAAAAAAAAACTTTCTCCCTATCTTCCATAGTCCAACCTCTTGATCCTTCCAACCGAGTCCTAACTTTATCCAAGAATGTAGGCTTGTACTTCTGCATCAAAGGAGATTTATTTGTCAAAAAAAAAAAAAAAACTTTCTCCCTATCTTCCATAGTCCAACCTCTTGATCCTTCCAACTGAGTCCTAACTTTATCCAAGAATGTAGGCTTGTACTTCTGCATCAAAGGAGATTTATTTGTCAAAAAAAAAAAAAAAAACTTTCTCCCTATCTTCCATAGTCCAACCTCTTGATCCTTCCAACTGAGTCCTAACTTTATCCAAGAATGTAGGCTTGTACTTCTGCATCAAAGGAGATTTATTTGTCAAAAAAAAAAAAAACTTTCTCCCTATCTTCCATAGTCCAACCTCTTGATCCTTCCAACTGAGTCCTAACTTTATCCAAGAATGTAGGCTTGTACTTCTGCATCAAAGGAGATTTATTTGTCAAAAAAAAAAAACTTTCTCCCTATCTTCCATAGTCCAACCTCTTGATCCTTCCAACTGAGTCCTAACTTTATCCAAGAATGTAGGCTTGTACTTCTGCATCAAAGGAGATTTATTTGTCAAAAAAAAAAAAACTTTCTCCCTATCTTCCATAGTCCAACCTCTTGATCCTTCCAACCGAGTCCTAACTTTATCCAAGAATGTAGGCTTGTACTTCTGCATCAAAGGAGATTTATTTGTCAAAAAAAAAAAAAAAACTTTCTCCCTATCTTCCATAGTCCAACCTCTTGATCCTTCCAACTGAGTCCTAACTTTATCCAAGAATGTAGGCTTGTACTTCTGCATCAAAGGAGATTTATTTGTCAAAAAAAAAAAAAAAAAACTTTCTCCCTATCTTCCATAGTCCAACCTCTTGATCCTTCCAACTGAGTCCTAACTTTATCCAAGAATGTAGGCTTGTACTTCTGCATCAAAGGAGATTTATTTGTCAAAAAAAAAAAACTTTCTCCCTATCTTCCATAGTCCAACCTCTTGATCCTTCCAACTGAGTCCTAACTTTATCCAAGAATGTAGGCTTGTACTTCTGCATCAAAGGAGATTTATTTGTCAAAAAAAAAAAAAAAACTTTCTCCCTATCTTCCATAGTCCAACCTCTTGATCCTTCCAACTGAGTCCTAACTTTATCCAAGAATGTAGGCTTGTACTTCTGCATCAAAGGAGATTTATTTGTCAAAAAAAAAAAACTTTCTCCCTATCTTCCATAGTCCAACCTCTTGATCCTTCCAACCGAGTCCTAACTTTATCCAAGAATGTAGGCTTGTACTTCTGCATCAAAGGAGATTTATTTGTCAAAAAAAAAAAAAACTTTCTCCCTATCTTCCATAGTCCAACCTCTTGATCCTTCCAACTGAGTCCTAACTTTATCCAAGAATGTAGGCTTGTACTTCTGCATCAAAGGAGATTTATTTGTCAAAAAAAAAAAAACTTTCTCCCTATCTTCCATAGTCCAACCTCTTGATCCTTCCAACTGAGTCCTAACTTTATCCAAGAATGTAGGCTTGTACTTCTGCATCAAAGGAGATTTATTTGTCAAAAAAAAAAAAAACTTTCTCCCTATCTTCCATAGTCCAACCTCTTGATCCTTCCAACCGAGTCCTAACTTTATCCAAGAATGTAGGCTTGTACTTCTGCATCAAAGGAGATTTATTTGTCAAAAAAAAAAAAAAAAAAAACTTTCTCCCTATCTTCCATAGTCCAACCTCTTGATCCTTCCAACTGAGTCCTAACTTTATCCAAGAATGTAGGCTTGTACTTCTGCATCAAAGGAGATTTATTTGTCAAAAAAAAAAAAACTTTCTCCCTATCTTCCATAGTCCAACCTCTTGATCCTTCCAACTGAGTCCTAACTTTATCCAAGAATGTAGGCTTGTACTTCTGCATCAAAGGAGATTTATTTGTCAAAAAAAAAAAAAAAAAAAAAACTTTCTCCCTATCTTCCATAGTCCAACCTCTTGATCCTTCCAACTGAGTCCTAACTTTATCCAAGAATGTAGGCTTGTACTTCTGCATCAAAGGAGATTTATTTGTCAAAAAAAAAAAAACTTTCTCCCTATCTTCCATAGTCCAACCTCTTGATCCTTCCAACCGAGTCCTAACTTTATCCAAGAATGTAGGCTTGTACTTCTGCATCAAAGGAGATTTATTTGTCAAAAAAAAAAACTTTCTCCCTATCTTCCATAGTCCAACCTCTTGATCCTTCCAACTGAGTCCTAACTTTATCCAAGAATGTAGGCTTGTACTTCTGCATCAAAGGAGATTTATTTGTCAAAAAAAAAAAAACTTTCTCCCTATCTTCCATAGTCCAACCTCTTGATCCTTCCAACTGAGTCCTAACTTTATCCAAGAATGTAGGCTTGTACTTCTGCATCAAAGGAGATTTATTTGTCAAAAAAAAAAAAAAACTTTCTCCCTATCTTCCATAGTCCAACCTCTTGATCCTTCCAACTGAGTCCTAACTTTATCCAAGAATGTAGGCTTGTACTTCTGCATCAAAGGAGATTTATTTGTCAAAAAAAAATAAAAACTTTCTCCCTATCTTCCATAGTCCAACCTCTTGATCCTTCCAACTGAGTCCTAACTTTATCCAAGAATGTAGGCTTGTACTTCTGCATCAAAGGAGATTTATTTGTCAAAAAAAAAAACTTTCTCCCTATCTTCCATAGTCCAACCTCTTGATCCTTCCAACTGAGTCCTAACTTTATCCAAGAATGTAGGCTTGTACTTCTGCATCAAAGGAGATTTATTTGTCAAAAAAAAAAAAACTTTCTCCCTATCTTCCATAGTCCAACCTCTTGATCCTTCCAACTGAGTCCTAACTTTATCCAAGAATGTAGGCTTGTACTTCTGCATCAAAGGAGATTTATTTGTCAAAAAAAAAAAACTTTCTCCCTATCTTCCATAGTCCAACCTCTTGATCCTTCCAACTGAGTCCTAACTTTATCCAAGAATGTAGGCTTGTACTTCTGCATCAAAGGAGATTTATTTGTCAAAAAAAAAAAAAAAACTTTCTCCCTATCTTCCATAGTCCAACCTCTTGATCCTTCCAACTGAGTCCTAACTTTATCCAAGAATGTAGGCTTGTACTTCTGCATCAAAGGAGATTTATTTGTCAAAAAAAAAAAAAAACTTTCTCCCTATCTTCCATAGTCCAACCTCTTGATCCTTCCAACTGAGTCCTAACTTTATCCAAGAATGTAGGCTTGTACTTCTGCATCAAAGGAGATTTATTTGTCAAAAAAAAAAAAAAAACTTTCTCCCTATCTTCCATAGTCCAACCTCTTGATCCTTCCAACTGAGTCCTAACTTTATCCAAGAATGTAGGCTTGTACTTCTGCATCAAAGGAGATTTATTTGTCAAAAAAAAAAAAACTTTCTCCCTATCTTCCATAGTCCAACCTCTTGATCCTTCCAACTGAGTCCTAACTTTATCCAAGAATGTAGGCTTGTACTTCTGCATCAAAGGAGATTTATTTGTCAAAAAAAAAAAAAAAACTTTCTCCCTATCTTCCATAGTCCAACCTCTTGATCCTTCCAACTGAGTCCTAACTTTATCCAAGAATGTAGACTTGTACTTCTGCATCAAAGGAGATTTATTTGTCAAAAAAAAAAAAAAAAAAAAAAAAAAAAAAAAAAAAAAAACATTTCTCCCTATCTTCCATAGTCCAACCTCTTGATCCTTCAAAATGAGTCCTAACTTTATCCAATGATGAAGGCTTATACTTCTGCATCAAAGGATATTTCCTCCCCCTCCAAAAAAAAAACAAGAAAAAAAAAACCTGTTTCTGCTTAATTTCCATAAACCAACCTCTGAATCCTTCAAACTGAGTCCGTACTTCATCCAATGATGAAGGCTTGTACTTCTGTATCAAACGATATTTGCTCCTCAAAAAAAAAAAAAAAAATTCCTTTTCCTCTCCATCTTCCATAGTCAAACCACTTGATCCTTCCAACTGAGTCCGTACTTTATACGATGATGTAGGCTTGTATTTCTCTATCGAAAGATATTTCCTACTAAACAAAAAAATTTCTTTTTCTCTCCATCTTTCATCGTCGAACCACATGATCCTTCCGGCCAGGTCCAAACTTTATCCTATGATGTAGGCTTGTATTTCTGCATCAAAGGATATTTCATTCTCAACAAAAAAAAATTCCTTTTTCTCTCCATCTTTCATAGTCCAACCATTTGATCCTTCCGAATGAGTCCGTACTTCACTCAACGATGTAGGCTTGTACATCTGCATCAAAGGAAATTTCCTCCTCCTGCTCCTCCTCAAAAAAAAGTAAGTCCTTTTCCTCTCCATCTATCATAATTCAAACACATGATCCTTCCAGCTAAGTCCGTACTTAATCCAATGATGTAGGCTTTTACTTCTGCATCAAAGCATATTTCCTAATAAAAAAAAAAAATTCCTTTTTCTCTCCATCTTTCATAGTTCAACCACTTGATCCTTCAAGCTGAGTCCAAACTTTATATGATGGTGTAGGCTTGTACTTCTGCATCAAAAAATATTTCCTCCTAAAAAAAAAAATATCCCTTCTCTACATTTTTCATAGCCCAACCACATGATCCTTCCAGCAGAGTCCAAACTTTAATCAATGATGTAGCCTTGTACTTCTGCATAACAGGATATTTCCTCCACAACAAAAAAATTGCTTTTTCTCTCTATCTTCCAAACTTTAACCACTAGATCCTTTCAACTGAGTTCGAACTTTATCCGATAATGTAGGATTGTACTTCTGCATCAAAGGATATGTCCTCCTCAACAAAATAAAATCTTCTTTTACTAAATCTTCCATAGTCCAACATCTTGATCTTTCCAAATGACTCCAATACTTTTTGTATTTATGCCAAGTGTTATTTAGGCTACATTGATGTATGTTTTCAACCACACAACAATTTCACTTTTTTGTGTCCCTCACCAATTATTGAATCCTTAAAGTTCATTAGAAAAATTTACTGGTGGATAATTGTTCCAGCTAGTCTCTACTCTTTGCTGCTCCTTAAATAATCTGAAGACACTTTGTATGTTAATAAGCCTCCACAATCCAAAACCATCCCATACCGAGAAATTCTACTGGACCTAAGCATGCTATGCCATAATATATCTTTAGTAGTTCCTGAGAAAATTTCAAACACCTACATATCAACTTTGCTTAAAAATTATTACACTTGAATCAAACCATCAAATAAATTCAATCTTTTTTTTTTTTAAAGTATAGACCAGTTATTGTTCTTTATGTGTGAAAAAAATAATACATTTACTAGATCAAAATGCATAGAAAAATACACTACAAGTAGGAAAACAATTAAGTTCAGCACAAAAATTTATTTTTTATTTTTATAACTAACAGCATGCTTGATCATGTTATTCATCAAGAACTGTCAGAATAAATATTCCAATCCAAGAGTCAAAAAGCATCTCTGGATTTTTATATCTAAATATTGACAATTATGGATTAGTGCTATTGCAAACTAGACAATTTATCCGAGTGAGTAATGCTGAAGATGTTTTCAGCATGTATACACAAACAGCACTGATATAATTCAAGTACTGTAGTAGCAGAACAAAAAGTATTTCAATCTAAAAGTCTGGCAAAAGTATAACCATAGAATGCCTGTCCCAAAATGATACATGGTAGTACAAAACCTGAGGCTCTGGTGTTATTTCAGCCATAAAACACTAAGCTTTCTTAAGAAAATAAAAACGAAGGCTAGGATAATGTATGTAATACCATTTCAATGTTAATTTTCAAATGAATGCTTCATAGAATAGTTAATCATTCTGACTTTCCCTTAACTATCAATGACAAGAGATCAAATTCCCATAAAATGTGTATCATGAGAGTTCATGTATAATTGAATACAGAGGACCCCACCATTTGTGGTTAACAATTAATGAGTTTGATTATTCTCTGGAGGGCCCGACCCTGGAATTCCATAAAGCACTATTCATGAGTAGCTATTTATACTTATTTAACACCAAACAGAGCAGACCTTGATATAAAAGACAAAAGACTATTACATTATTACAAAATGGCTTGAAAATTTACTTATAGTATTAGTTTCATCTTACACTCCCTTGTTATGTACAGTAACCGAGTAGGCTGTGATGTATATTGTTACATAACTCAATTCTTCCATGTCTTTTCATTTAAGGTGCATTCACACTTATTTGATTATGAATGAATCTTTACTGAAAAGAATAAAAAACACTTGAGTTACATAAGACTAAATACAGCAAAACATACTTAGTTAAATAACAGGGGAGAGTAAGTTGAAATTGACACTGCTATAGAAGTGAATTTTGAAGCCATTGTGTAATGATGATTTTTTGTCTTTTATTTGGTATTACATAAATGTGCATGTTTTCCCGAATTTGGTGTTATATAACTATGAATACTATTACTTAAGTCTTTCTCAAGGCTGACATACACTAGTTTTTTCTAGTTTTATATTAAAAAGGGTTCTGTTGGGGTAATTAAGCATGCAGCAATTATTTGTGGTTTTCTGCGAACAGGAAACTTTGGCCCTAAATAGAGCATCTCTGATTTTAATGTTTAATAAATTATAACTTAACCATTATAGTTTCATGTCTCAAAATGTTTGTATCAGTCTGATCTCTCATAATATTAGGCATAGCGAGCATTCAGGCAAGTGTAAATTAAGGAGACTGCTTCATTGTTCAAGTCAAGCTTAGGACATTCATAGAAATTGTGAATGAAGTTAACAAATATAATAACATTTAAACCCTTCCTGTAAGGCAGATAGCCATGAAAACTTGTCACAAAACATCAACACAAATTGTTAAGCATAGATATAGTTTAAATTACCAGGTACAGTATAAGTTTAGTTTAGGTTTTTGTTTAAGTTTCCAAAACGTACAACCCTCCCGTTGCTTGAAACTCCAACTCTGTCAAAATTTTGAAAAATATTACATGTTTTAAGCTTCAAAGATCAACTGATCTATTTCAGAAGTAAAGTAGTGAATGATTTAAAGTATTGCACAAAAATAATTTATCAGTTGTTTAACTGTACCAATTAACTGGCCATCTTGCAATGGGAACAATTTCAAAACAACAGAAACCTGCCATAGTAGTGTGGCTATAATCTCACGATTGTTGGAAACTTGAATCAAATTTAACAGCTTTGACATCTGAATCACTTGGATCCAAAAATAAAGACCAGAAGGAGAGACAGAGTAAACATCTGCAAAGGTTAATGTTAACTGAATTCCTAAGAAAAAACAAAAGGAAGCTTTACACTATAGTCCATTTCTTTTAGCGATGCAGATTTGCACCGACTCGCAGCGGTGCCCTTTTAGCTCGAAAATTTTCCTGATCGCTGATTGGTTAGAATTATCTCGTCCAGCCAATCAGCGATCAGGAAACTTTTCCGAGCAAAAAGGGCACCGCTGTGAGTCGGTGCAAATCTGCATCGCTAAAAGAAATTGACTATAGCAAAGATAGGATATCAGACATTTACCAAAGTTCTGGAGCTTAAAAAATGGTTGGCTGTGTGATGGATGGCAGAGATATGGCCATCTAATAAATTTTCAATGTAATTATGTCATTACCCAGTACAAACTAAAAAACTACAGGCATGATTACACTTCTTAATAGGCATTCCAACAATTACAATGTGCCTCTTCTATACCCAGTGGTCTTTTTAATTCCTCTAAACATTTACAAAAATTTAATCAGTAACAATGGTTACAAAAACAGATAGGCTTTTAATATTTATAGTTTTGTCACCTGTCCATAATGCTCACTGTAAGTTTTAACTACAGTACAGGGTATCCACTCGTATATTCCGATTTCATTAGTATCAACAAAATCTTATCCATCTTGTGGGATAATTTCAATTGGTTATTAAAAATATTGTTCCAGTCTATTTTTGTATTGTATCTGATTCACATTTCAGAAATAAAGTTTTTTTCTGAGAGTGAGTTTAATTTTAACATGTTTCTGTGATCTCTACAATAATGTCATTGTATACTTATCCAAGGTTACTTTATACTCCTTTGTATATATCCATTTCAGCTTCATCAGCAGGGCAATATCTTTTTCATCTTTGGTTGCACACCATGGGCAAACAAAAAGTATGCATTAATTTTTAAAAAATAAAGTTAGTGGGGTGGGACATATGGTAGTATCACAAAATTACAGTGCACTTTCCTCAATGCTACCAATATTAAGAGCAGACTAGATATCTAGATTACAAGTTAAAAGGCTACTTGTGAGGGACAGAGGCAATGGACATGACAGTAATCTAGAGACTGGGCCTGTACATATATGAGTAGCACCAAAGCCCACTCTCCACCATAGCAAAATCCAGGGAGGGCCATATAATGGGTGCTGATGATTCAGCAGGTAGAACTATAAGCCCCTCTAACCCCCATCCCTAGAACACAAGGATAGTGAGATTGCAGACTACTTGATTCTATCAGGCTTGAGTATGGCCCAAACTCATGACTCAGACCAAGAATCAAGATTGTTTCCAATAGGCTACCATAACCACAGGTGGTTATTCAAAATCAAAAGTACAGCTAAAAGCCACAAAATATTCAAATAAATGGTGCATTTCCTCGTATCAAGTGGAGTAGTTAAGAAAAGTAGAAAGCTCAACTTACAGTAAGATTAAATATGGAAATGAGAAATTAAAGAACACTGAGCAGTTAAGATTAGCATGACATGTCAGTATTCTTCTTAAACTGCCTCCATTAGGCATTGAAATATGGGCTGTAAAAATTCTATCCTGACCTTTTGAATATCTAAAATGAATATGACATAACCTCTCAACAGAAGAACAAAAAACAAGGAAATATACAGTATGCAATTCATGTAGATTTACCTTTAAAGTGGTCATATGCCATGGCTTAAGTGAATAAGAAAGGACTAAGAATCCTCTCATATGAAGCAAAAGGTGACACAATGGAAGAAAATAAACTATAAAATACACTAAAGCTAATTTATTCTACATATAAAAAAGATTTCTAAGAAAAACTACCTAGTATATATAAAGCTTAGAATGAACAAAACCCATAAATGGTGTGAGTTAAAAAGAAGCATCTTTGGGAACCAAGGATGAAAATATGGAAATATTCCTATTGCTGTGAAACAGATACCCTTAAGTTTCTGCTCCTGTTCATAGATCAACAGGTAACACTTTTTCCCCAGAAACTAGTTGATTGTCATGTTGATGATTAGCCTTAACATCAAATTCATAATACTGTACAATATTATCCATTATTAAGTATAGTTATCATTATGGTTCATAGTTTCAGTAAACCACTAATGAAATACTTACAAATCTCATAGTGCTGGACAAGATTTCTTCTTAGAAATTAAATCTGATTTTACTTGGAGATTTGTTTAAATTTATTATCAACATCAATTTCAATCTCACTCCTTTCCATGTAAAGCTGATATGAGTACATGCAAAACCTATACAATCCAAAGTACAATTAATATAAATACCATACTAATAAATGACTTCATTGTAAACCTATTTTCCAGTAAACATCTGATGATAAAAATAAATTATCAATATACTGTAATAACATTTTTCTTATCATGACTAGATTGATTCATACTGAACTTCACTATCTCTGTTACAGAAGAAACAATTGAAACTCTGCAACTCATCACTAAGTTAAACAGTAATCAAAACAAGAATTCACAGAAATTTTTGACTACTCAAAATATACTGTAGAACTGCAAATAATTAGCTTAAATATATTGCACTGTATATAAATTTGCAAAAGTATACTAAAATGGCCAGGGTGACCTTCAATTAATCAATTATACAAATACAGTAGTATACTACAAAAAAAAATACATTTTGTAATATCTGGGGCATATATACAACAAGTTTTAATCTGGACGGATACCCCTCTATTTCAATTATATTCTAAGGCTCGGAGAAACATCTTTGGCATTATAAGACTAAAAATATAAAACGGTTTTAAAAGGCTTTAAAGCTTCAATATTCCATCATAAGGCAATGGTAAGACACACTTTATACTGGAATATGGTTATCCTTTGCCCACTTTTTGATGACTCTGATAATTCCTTCAACTTGAGGATTTGCAGTGTTGCGCAATAGTTGAAGTATATCTCCCAAGGAGTCTCTGCAATGCCATTAAGAATATAATACTGTAGTTCATTTGCAATAAATAGCGACATTAATAATAATGTACCCTTAATTTCTAATGGGAATAAATATGACAAATTTGAAGATAATTCCATATCTAATACAAACCTGGAGTTATCTATACTGATCTTTTTATAACTAGTTATTTTACCCTATGACTCCATATAAGTCATCCTTTGTAATATATAATGTCTCCATACTCACAATCTTTTGTAATACAGATAGAAGTAACATGGTAATAACACACCTCTTTCAGTTTGGAAACAACATTGTGAGATTTGTATGTCTACGAGAAGAGAAGTGACGACAGTACAGTACAGTACTGTATATGATTTATGTGTTTGTACCTCAACTGGTACTGAACTAACAAAATGATTTGCTAAATTCCCCAAAAAGTTTGTGTATGTCTGTAGGGTGCTAGGGGAATTGCCAATAGAAAGAATAAACCCATATTTTTAAGCAAGGTGCTTGTACGATATTAAAAAAGGAAACACGACTTCTCGATTAGCATAAAATTACACAATCAATCATGAGAAACATATGCTAGTACTGTACTTTTAAAAGATTTTTTCATTTGCCATGAATGAAGGAATGTGGAGTTAAAAAGAAGAGGAGGATGAAGCATACTAATGTCTTCTCTAACTGAAAGTACATGGCTCACTGTGACTAGTAGTCCCCATGAATACAATTCCAAGCTAGAAAGCCCTACCAGGCAAATGTGCTTGAAATAGGAGACACTTCAAAAAAAGGCTATAATTTTGTGGAACAGTACTCTTACCTTTTTTCTGCATCACCCTTTAATGGAAAATATCTTTTGTCCCATTATTTAATTTTTAGCATGATTTCTCCTTTCACACTTTGATTTTTAAACTTCCCCTATAGAGGCAGGGAGGCCCATGCCTGAAGATAATCCTTAATCTCCAGTTTCGGATATCCCAGCTGTTAACCTTGTTCAGGCCAAAGCTCTCAAAATGTTGGATGAGAAGTGCCATCAACAATCTCTGTTACGCCATCGCTCTCTTTGCCACCATTGAGCCTCGACTCCTATGGCAAAGACTTTGTCTCCAAGTTCTCTGCATACAGTACTCCTTTGGGAGTTTGGGAAGCAGTTTCTCTGCCTATGGCCCAGTTGATTGTCCTACTCTGGCTAAATCAACAAAGAGTGCTCCTGTATTTCTCCAGGTTTTGGTCCTGAGAGATCTTATCACAATTCTCTCACAAGTATTTAAAGTGAAATAGAGCACCGTTTACAAAGTAAACATGAACATCAGGGAAGTGAGGCTTTGGTTGTGAGCACCAAGCCTTCAGACTCACGAGACCAACCAGAGCGCAACCATGAGCTGCTCCAACTGCTCTTATGCAAGAGAGCACAACCCTCAATCACAAGAGTGCGACCCTCAGCCACGAGCATGTGACCCTTAATCACAGGTGTGAGACCCTCAGCCGCGAGAACGAGACCAGGAGAATGTGCCATTCCATTATGCCCAACTTTCATCACAGGAACACACCTCATAGAATAGTCTACAGTTAGAAGAGAAGGCATTTTGAAGATATGCCTCTTGAAGTTCTCTTTGAGAGGAAGACTAAGAAGCAAACAGTTCCATTGGGTGAGTGACCAGTCCCTTTTCCTCCTCTTCCAAGAGTTGTGATTAATAAAAAGAAGGAGCATCAACAGAGTTTCTAGTCATTCTCATAAAGGACTATAAAGATATGTCCCTCCCTAAAGTGGTAAAACACCTTTTGGAGTTCCGTATTGCTCCTCTACATGTCAAGAAAGGGCAGCCACAACCTGAGGTTCCTAGAATGAAGATCATGATATATACACATGAATATAGGCTTTCTCCAAGAGATCACGTTATCAGTTTTAGAGAAGGTCAAGTTCAATCAGAGACATCACCACAGAAATCAGCCAAAGAACTATCACTACAATCTTGTCAGAACATTGAATCCCCAGATGAGAGGGACCCTCATCCCACCAAATGTCCTGTGTCCCCTTATCTCTCTCCCTTTTCCAAGATAAAAAGAGTCAGGGAGAAGAAATACGATTCTTAGAGGAAGAAGGCACTTTCTACGAGACTCCGTGGGCATACCCACCAATTCTGTGGGCCCTGCTGACGTGAGACCCTTAGACTCTACCTCTAACAAGCCTGAAAGTCTTATTCAGTCTGTTTTTCTACAATTGCACAAAATTTTCTATTTTTCCTTATTGGAGCCCTTAAGCTTAAAGGCTCCTGCTTTTCCAACTATGGTTGTAGCTTAGCTAGTAATAATAATAATAATAATAATAATAATAATAATAATAATAATAATAATACCAAGGCACTTCCCCCAATTTTGGGGGGTAGCTGGCATGAAAAAAAAAATTAAAAAAAGGGGACCTTTCCTCTCTACGCTCCTCCCAGCCTGATGAGGGACTCAACCATTTCAGCTGGTACTGCTATAATAATAATAATAATAATAATAATAATGATAATAACAATAATTATTGAGCAGCACTGGCCTATAACCCATGTAGTTGCAAATATCAAAGCAGTGGCTCACTGATAGACTCAAAAAGAGTTACTAAGCATGGATATAACATTTAAGCTGTTAAAAAGAAGCTGTGAAATACCTCATAAAACCAAACAGACCAATTGCACTAAAGCAGTGCATAATTTCAGAATTAAATGAACATAAAGGCAAGTCAACCTCAGGACAAATATCAGTCTAATGAAGTGACTAAAAGTTCTTATAAATTTCTTTTAATCCAACATATTTTAGTTATGAAATAAAAATAAAAAATAATTATCTAAGCACAAGGTGTTTATAGTTCCTTCCCTTTAGTATTACTACAGATATATAGATCATACCAAAGTTATTTCTACTTTAATTTTCTTAAAAGAATCATTTATAAAGTCCTCTCTAGGTTATGTGCACTAACAAATCCAAATGAGTGGTTAAACCGGGCAAAATTCATAAGCCTGTGGAAAAATGATATTTTAATTATAAAATAAATTTTTGAATATACTTACCCGGTGAATATATAATAGCTGCTGCTCCAGCGGCTCGACAGAAAACACACACAAAAACTCGCGAGCGATCGCTATGAAGGTTGCGGGTGTGCCCACCAGCGCCAACTATCGGCCAGATACCGCATATACATGTAAACAGACCCAATTTTTCTCATCCCGCTGGGTCTCTATCGGGGAGGAAGGGGGGGGCCTTTAATTTATATATTCACCGGGTAAGTATATTCAAAAATTTATTTTATAATTAAAATATCATTTTTAAATATTTAACTTAGCCGGTGAATATATAATAGCTGATTCACACCCATGGTGGTGGGTAGAGACCAGAGTTAATTAAGTTTACAGCGTATATGCTTAGAGTTTTTGACAGTTATATCATAACAAAACCCAAATATATAAAAGTACCTGGTGAGGAAGTTGACTTAGACGATTACTCTGCCTTATTAGTCTGTCTTCCTCACGAAGCCCAGCGATCCTCTTAGGATGCTGAAAGATTCCCAGGAGCTGAAGTATTAAGGGCTGCAACCCATACAACAGGACCTCATCAAACCCCTAATCTGGGCGCTCTCAAGAAATGACTTTGACCACCCGCCAAATCAACCAGGATGCGAAAGGCTTCTTAGCCTTCCGTACAACCCAAAAAACAATATTAAAAACATTTCAAGAGACAGATTAAAAAGGATATTGGAATTAGGGTAATGTAGTGGTAGAACCCTCACCCACTACTGCACTCGCTGCAACGAATGGACCCAGTGTGTAGCAGTCCTCGTAAAGAGTCTGGACATCTTTTAAGTAAAATGACGCGAACACTGACTTGCTTCTCCAAAAAGTCGCGTCCATAATACTTTGCAGAGATTTATTTTGCTTGAAGGCCACGGAGGTTGCTATAGCTCTAACTTCGTGCGTCTTAACCTTAAGCAAACATCGGTCTTTCTCATTAAAGTGAGAATGAGCTTCTCGTATTAAAAATCTGATAAAATATGACAAAGCATTCTTTGACATAGGCAATGATGGTTTCTTAACTGAGCACCATAATGCCTCAGATTTACCTCGTAATGACTTAGTACGAGCTAAATAGAACTTAAGAGCTCTAACAGGACATAATACTCTTTCCAGTTCGTTGCCTACGATCTCTGATAAGCAAGGAATATCAAAAGATTTAAGCCAAGGACGAGAAGGCAGTTCATTTTTGGCCAGGAAACCAAGTTGAAGTGAACAAGTGGCTTTTTCTGTAGAAAAGCCGATGTTCTTACTGAAGGCATGAAGTTCACTGACCCTTTTAGCCAAAGCCAAGCACACTAGGAAAAGTGTCTTGAGGGTGAGATCCTTCAGGGAGGCTGAATGTAATGGCTCAAACCTGTCTGACATGAGGAACCTTAGGACCACGTCTAAGTTCCATCCAGGAGTTGCCAAACGACGTTCCTTAGAGGTCTCGAAAGACTTAAGGAGATCTTGGAGATCTTTATTGTTGGAAAGATCTAAGCCTCTATGTCGAAAGACCGAAGCCAACATGCTCCTGTAGCCCTTAATCGTGGGAGCTGAAAGGGAGCGAACCTTTCTCAGATGTAAAAGAAAATCTGCGATTTGGGCTACAGAGGTACTGGACGAGGACACAGATGCTGACTTGTACCAGTCTCGAAAGACTTCCCACTTCGACTGGTATACTCTAATGGTAGAAGCTCTCCTCGCTCTTGCAATCGCACTGGCTGCCTCCTTCGAAAAGCCTCGAGCTCTTGAGAGTCTTTCGATAGTTTGAAGGAAGTCAGACGAAGAGCGGGGAGGCTTTGATGGACATTCTTTCCGTGGGGCTGACGTAACAGATCTACCCTTAGAGGAAGACTTCTTGGAAAGTCTACCAGCCATTGAAGTACCTCGGTGAACCACTCTCTCGCGGGCCAGAGGGTAGCAACCAACGTCAACCTTGTCCCTTCGTGAGAGGCGAACTTCTGCAGTACCTTGTTGACTATCTTGAATGGTGGGAATGCATATAAGTCCAGAAGAGACCAATCCAGTAGAAACGCGTCTATGTGTATTGCTTCTGTATCTAGGACTGGAGACCAATAGATTGGTAACCTTTTGGTCAACGAGGAGGCAAAGAGGTCTATGGTGGGTTGACCCCAAGTAGCCCAAAGACTCTTGCCCACGTCCTTGTGGAGGGTCCATTCCGTGGGTATCACCTGACCCCTCCGACTGAGACAGTCTGCCAAGACGTTCAAGTCCCCCTGGATGAATCTCGTCAACAGGGAGATGCCTCGATTTCTTGACCATAAGAGAAGGTCCCTTGCGATCTCGAGCAGCGTGAAGGAGTGTGTGCCTCCTTGCTTGGAGATGTACGCCAAAGCTGTGGTGTTGTCTGAGTTGACCTCTACCACTTAGTTTCGAAGAAGCTTTCGAATATCATCAAGGCCAAGTGGACTGCTAATAGCTCCTTGCCGTTGATGTGCATGCTCTTCTAACTTGAGGTCCACAGACCCGAGCATTCCCGACCGTCTAGGGTCGCACCCCAACCCAAATCCGATGCGTCTGAGAACAACACGTGGTTTGGGTTCTTGACTGCTAGGGATAGTCCCTCTCTCAGACTGATATTGCTGTCCCACCATTTCAGGCATGCCTTTACTGGTTCGGAGACTGGGAATGATACCGTCTCTAACGTCTTGTCCTAGTTCCAGTGAGAGGCTAGATGGAACCGGAGAGGCAGAAGGTGTAGTCTCCCTAGTGAGACAAACTGCTCCAGGGATGAGAGAGTCCCTACGAGACTGTTCCAACTCCTGACTGAACAAACGTTTTCTTTTCAGCATTGGTTGGACTTCGAGCAGGGCTTGTTCTATTCGGTGGCAGACGGAAAAGCCCGAAAAAAAAACTGGACTGCGAATCTCCATCCCCAAATATAGAATAATCTGGGATGGGATCAGTTGGGACTTTTAGGTTGACCAAAAGTCCCAACTCCCTGGCCAGACTCAACGTCCAATGTAGATCCTGCAGACAGCGAAGACTGGACGATGCTTTGAGAAGCCAGTCGTCCAAGTACAGGGAGGCTCGGATCCCCGATAGATGGAGGGATTTTGCCACATTCCTCAAGAGCCTCGTAAACACGAGAGGAGCAGGACTGAGGCCAAAGCACAGGGCTCGAAACTGGTACCCCACATTCCTGTAAACAAACCTCAGAAACGGTTGGGAATCCGGGTGTATAGGAATGTGGAAGTATGCCTCCTGAAGGTCGAGAGACCATCCAGTCGCCTTCCATTAATGCTGTCAAGACAGCCTGGTAGACTTCATCGTGAAGTTTGTCTTGACAATGAACACATTGAGCGCACTTGCCTCTTACGTACTCCTGCAGTGAACATGGCTGCCAGATCATTGGAGCCATCCCTGAGGGACTTGTTCCTGCAGAGAACGTGGCTGTCAGATCATTGGAGCCATCCCTGAAAGCCTTGTTTATGCATGACATAATTGTACAGCAAAACTTCAAACGCTCGAAAAAAAACTCCTAACAGGAGATGGTCTAGCTCTGAAGTCGACCATAAAATCTTGGAGCGTCTCATGGCCAGGCGCCAGGGAGAGTCTATGAGGTTTGAGAAGTCTATCTGGGCAGAGGCAGGAACTCCCAAGCCAAGAACTTCTCCCGTGTCATATCAGACTCTCGCTCTATAAGCCAGCTTAAAAGTAGGGAAAGCAAAGGCTGTCTCCCCCAAACTCCTCCTGGTGAAAAACCAGTCGCCTAGCAAACGTAAAGCTCTCTTAGAAGAGCGAGAGAGCACTAGCTTATAAAACAACGGCTTCGAAGTAGCTAGGCCTAGTGTAAACTCTGACGTTTAGGCGAACGAGGAGCAGCAGTTACAAAAAGATCCGGACAAAGATCCTTAAAAATCAGCATGATTTATTTAAAGTCCATAGAGGGCTGAGCAGCTTTAGGCTCCTCTCCGTCTGACAGAGTCCTCAAGGGAATATCAGTAGGAGGGGGAACAGCAACTTCCTCATCTGAAGGAACCTTGTCCGACAATAGCCGAGTCTCAAGCAAGGGAGAGACCTGCCGTGGTGGCAATGCTTGACAAGCAGAGTCCACACGCAAAGGAGCAACAGTAGCAGTCAAGGACGCTATGTCATGTAACTGCTTAAAGGACTGACCAGCAACAACCAACAGGTGCGGGAGGACGCTCGACGTCAACTCGAGACTGCCTTGACTGCCTAGACTGAGCAGTCAAAACAACTCTTGACTGCGGTGCTTGACGCTCAACGTCAAAACAAGTCAACTTCGCTGGTTGGCGAACGTCCTGAACGTCAACAAGAGCATGCGGCAGCGGCTGAACGTCCACAAGCGGCTGAAAGTCAACACTGGACTGCATCGAGTGAGGCTCTACAAAACGTGACTGACGTGACTTTGTAACGTCAACGTCAACAGGACGAGCAAAGGTTCGTTTGGGCGGCTGACGGCCAGGATCTCGATCAGCTAAGCGGCGAGGATCATCGTGAACCTGCTCGGCAGAATAGTCCTCCATAAGAGAGGCAAGCTTATTCTGCATGTCTTGCCGTACAACCCATTTAGGATCAACGGGAATGGTTGCGGTAAGAGACGAGGGTAACGTCTGTGACCTCAAAACCTTGCCTACAAAATGACTCTCGGAGCCTGTGTTACGCTTTTGTTTAGGCGGCGAGCAGTCTTCCGATGACTGCATAGGGTCAGAGCTGTCCTAATAGTTAAAACCAGGACGCTGGACCTGTCCTGAAAGGACTGACTTTCGCTTAAAGGGCCTCGAAACCTTGTTCCATGGTTTCTTATGCGAAAAGCCTTCGGATGACGAGGAGAAAATCGTCTCGCTCGTCTTATGGTAGGGGCGGTGTTGATGAGACACGCCTGAAACCATAGAGGGAACGTCTGTTCGCTGATCAAGTCCTCTCGAACCCATAAGTCGTACGACATTACTTCTCCCCTGGGCTTGGGAGCTTGCAAGAGGTCTCGGACTAGGCGAACGACAGGCACGAACAGACGAACCCTCGGTCGCAACACTGATAACACTTTGCGCAATTATCACTTTATCACTACGATTTTCTGTTTTGCACTTATTTCACTGAAATCGAATTTTTTAACAATTCACATTAGGTATGAATAAAACTGATTTCTACCTGAAGCACGCAATTCTACCCTCATCAAAAGGTTATAATTGCGAAATCAGTCGTATAATGTAAGCACATTAATACAAGCAAAAAACAGTAAACATATTTTAAGATAAAAAGATCAGTGGCTGGGAAGGAGACTAAACACTAGTTCATTCAAAACTACGTTTTCAATCTCTCACCGTACAGTGCCTTGGGACGAGAATAAAAACTAAAAACGTTTTATCCTTTCTCCCCGTACAGAGACTAGGGACGAGAGTAAAAAACTGACTCGAGAACAACGTTACTCGCTTGGGACGAGAATAAAGATCGGAACGTTCTCTCTCCTCTCTCTCTCTCCGTCTCTATCTCTCTCTCTCTCTCTCTCTCTTGATTTCGCACCGAAGAGAAGAGCCCACTTACCTTTCGTCAATAAACAGGTTATTTGACCAAAGGAAAAAACTGAAAGGTTTTTCAATTAAAAAGTTCCTTTAAAATAGTATTTAAAACATTTAAGCTTTGAAAGAAGAATGAACAAAACGTCAGAATCGATTTACTCTTTCTGCAAAGTGAAACCGTGATACTCTCTCTCTCTATCGTAACGATAGAGCGCAAACTGCGTAGCATAAATAAACTAAACGTTAGTTCATCTTTGAAACAGTACGAAGAATATTCAAAGAAAATCTTTCATAAAATATCTACTAAAAAATATTCATTTAATAAGTTTTAAATCATTTGCTCTGTAAAAGTTATTTACGATTGAAAGGGCTCAACGTTGTTTAACTTCGGTTTCCAAGTTAGGACCGCCTACTCTCAGGAAAGGTCGCATATAAACAAATCATTAAAATTTATCTTGATGTTTATTATAAATGGAAAGCTAATCGAAGAGGCCTAATAAAGGCGGTTGAGATATAAAATATATAGAGGAAAATCTATAATTAATTTATAACGTGATAAGATAATTGCTAAAAGCCTAAAACACACTTCCGTACTAAGGGAAGGGTCGGCCATTTAAAAGTCAAAGAAAATCCCAAGTCATCAAAAATTAAATCTATCCAAAAACGAGTTCAAGATTTAAGTTGAAGATAAAACACCTGCACTGCAAAAGCTCAAACCAAAAGGAAGTACTTCACCAAATATGTTGAGAAAACTCCAGGTTATACAGCGAGTATTGATACGTCTTGTCGTTAAGGCCGACAGAGAAAAAATTGGGTCTGTTTACATGTATATGCGGTATCTGGCCGATAGTTGGCGCTGGTGGGCACACCCGCAACCTTCATAGCGATCGCTCGCGAGTTTTTGTGTGTGTTTTCTGTCGAGCCGCTGGAGCAGCAGCTATTATATATTCACCGGCTAAGTTAAATATTTAAAATTTCATATGCAATGCTAAACTACAATACAATTTCTATCATGGCTAAGCTAGACAAAGAGTTTTCTAACTATTATAATATTTTAATATGAATAATACAATTATTTCAACACAAAAATAAACAGAAAATATTCAGATTTTATTAGCCTCCATTTGGTTGATGCATGAGGGAAGAGTAGTTTAGCATATTAACTTAGTTGAAAATAGTGAATCAAGAAAAATAGGAAGGAATGAGTCAACAGAATGAAATCATTTCACAAACTGGAGTACTTCAGTAAATATTAAAATTAGGTACTAACATAACTTATTACATTGAAAATTATGATGTTAAGGGTATAGTGTGGATAAAGAAAAAGGGGATAAGCAATTTACCATTGCATCTTTTTCCAAAAATAGAAACCATAAAGATTTGTAATAATTTCTTGAAGATAAGAAAGCATTATTTAGTAGTAAAATACAAAAAACTTACTTGGGTTCCTTTCCAGCAATGATCATTTGGAACATTCCAACACAAGCCCCACGCTTTCCTTCCCAATACTCTGGATTTGGATCCAACCTTTCAAGGACATCAAAAGCCATGGCTGCATAGTAAAATTGACCCATCTTATAGCAGTCATTGGCAATGAGTTGCAACAAACTAAAAGCTTCTGCTGAGGTTTCCATTTTCAGATAAAGTTCCCACGCTAGTCTTGGTTTGCTGTTCATTATATCTGCAAAACGTTAACAAAGCAATGAAGAATGGTCTGACACTCGGAAACATAACTCTTTTCATCAACATATTAAATAGGATCTAGCAGTTAAAATTCTTATCCTTCTTGACAGTAATTATTTTCATGAATGAAAGTAATGTAGCCTAAACAGTAATACCCCTTCATGTCGGTTCAGTTTATGTCAATTCCGACTTTATGTCACTAATTCTAGGATATTGAATATAAATAAAGTCAACACTAAGCCATTTTATATGACCTTATATTGGTCTCTCTGTCACACAATAACAATGAAAGGGTAAAAAAGAAAACTAAACAAAACTATATTTATAAAATTAGAAAATACAAATATTCAATATGATAATAGTAGTAGTATACATATACATAGGAAAAATTAAATATATGTACAGAGGATAACTTTGTTTCGATCTTTCTCAAAGATACAGGTTCGAGCAAGTACTTTATCCTGACTGAAGCGCTGTTGGCTTTGTTAGGTCGGAAAATTATTTCATGAATGGCTGTTAATGTGTGACTGTTGAAGATGAAATAAAAATAAGCTAAAAGTACACAGCGACAAGCTTCCAACTTGTTTTGGAAAGATGGCGGCCAACTTTTTACAAGCCTTAGTTGTCTGCAAGTGTCACCCTTCCGTATCTTGGCAATCTTTGTAGATTTTAACCATGGCCCCACATAAGGTATAGGTAGTCAATCCAAGCGTAGCGTTATAACAATGCATGATAAATTGAACATAATAAACATGAAAAGGGGGAAAAATTATCTTCCTAATCCAGGAGTTAAATCGGTGGTACTTCAGAAATTCAAACTTGCAAATGTTCTCATGTTGCATAGGCTGACATAAGTCTCTCTTCATAGTTAATATATGACAGATCTACTATAAAGTTATTACCAATCTTCTCTTGTTTTATTTTTCTATATCCTTCCTTTACTGGGCTATTTTTCCCTGTCAGAGCCCTAAGGCTTATAGCATCCCGCTTTTCCAACTAGGGTTGTAGCTTAGCTAGTAATAATAATAATAATAATAATTACAAATAGCAGTGTTAGTCAAAGTACAATAGCCAAGAATTACCAAAACTCATAAATACAAAACCAATATGAGTAAACAACGAGTGGAAGCAAATTAACTGTCCAGGAGTTAACACTTATTCCCTAAATAACAAGAAAATGAGCAAGGGTAGACCTGCCAATACTCGTCCTTTGTTTGTTAGACTACATGCTGCAGTGTCTGCGATATTTCAAGACCATTTATTTAATGTACAGTAGTACCTTGGTTTACGAGTAACTGAATATGAGCAAATTAGTATACGAGCATTAAAAATTCAAACTAGTTTAAGAGCCTTGTAACAGTCTGCAAGCAATAATTCCCCTCTGTATGCACAATTTTTGTGGACAAGTACTGATGAGACCACCAAGCGATGCTGAGAAAGCAGTCACGCAGTACCTATTCACCACTGACACAGTATTTACTTGATTTTTAAGCTTTAATTCACATGCTCCTCTTGCTCAGATGTTAACTCTTTCACTCTCCAAGCACCACACGTACCAGCATCACCTATACGGTAGTTATTGTGCAAGTGTTTATGAAAGTATTCTTTGTAGAGTTGTGACTGCATGTTCTTTATAGAATTGGGATCGCCATTATTCACCGGCGGTACAGAATCTGGACAATGGCCCCTAAGATGATTAAGAAAGATGGTAAGCAGATAAACATCACAAAGGTGAAAAGAGAATTTATCGAGAAGCATGATCAAGGTATGACTGTAGCAGACCTGGCAAAAATTTACGATCATACAATATCTATGATTTGAACATTCTGAAGAAAAGTGAAGAAATGTTTTGAAAGGGGTGCTAACATTAACAAAACAGTGACCACGTTTTCTTGATAACATAAAAAACTTGCTTCTCATCTGGATCAATCCGCGCTTCTCATCTGGATCAATCCGCAGTTAGCAGGAGATGAAATTACTGAGAAAGTTACTTGTGAAAAAGAAAAGGTATTGTATGCTGCCTTTATTATAAAAGAACCAGGTACGTTAGCAGATAAAGAAAAAAAACATTCAAAGCAAACCATGGATGGTTTGAGAATTTCAAGCTAAGAACTGGTATTCATACTGTTGTATGACATGGTGAGGCAGTGAGTTCTGATGCAAACACAACAGAGGCATTCACTGTAGAATTTACATGACGCACCAAGCGTTCAACTTTGCCGAGATCAGTCATTTCTAGAAAAAGACACCACGTGGACCTTCATTACTACAGAAGAAAAGGTAATTCCTGGTCACAAGCCCATGAAAGATTATCTAACCCTGCTGTTTTGTGCTATTGCCAGTGGGGATATCAAAATCAAACCTCTCCTGATGCATCATCCTGAGAATCTACGAGCCTTAAAAAGTGCAAGGTGCAAAAGAAGCAACGGAACGTTACAAGGAAGTCAAAAATTAAGGCTTGGGTAACTCGCATTTAATTTGCTGATGGGTCAAAGAGATTTATGGTCCTGATGTAAAAAAGTACTTCATGGACAAGAACCTTCCACTCTAAGCCTTGTTGCTTAAGGTCAATGCTCCTGCTCATCATCTAGCCATTGAAGACAGCTTAATGGAGGAGTAAAAATTAATTTGAATAAAGTTCCTGCCGCCCAACACCAATCCAATACCCGAACCCATGGATCAGTAGGTAATCTTAGATTTCAAGAAGCTTTCCACAAAGGCGATGTTCCAGCGATGCTTCGAGGTCACCGAAATGACCAATCTTACCCTACGAAAGTTTTAGAAAGAACATTTCTACATCATCAGCTACCTCAAAAAAAAACTGTGGTTGATTGCATTGCTGAACGTGATTCTTAGGTATTCAAATTTATCCAAGAGGCAGTTGAAGATGAAATTGTGTACTTGGGAAAGGTTGCAGGTGGACAAGGATGACATCAGCAATCTTCTAGATGAGCATAGCGAGCAGCTGACAACTGAGGAGCTATTAGTTACATAAAAAGCAGTAACATGAGGTTACAAAGATTTCATCTGGGAAGGAGGAGGACAGAGTGAAATTAGAGTGATGTTAGGAACGTGGGAAACTGCAACATTTTGTAGAAACACGTCACACAGATAAGGCTTTGGCAAGACGAGCATTGACTCTATTTACCGACAACGCAAAGTCACATTTCAATACAATTTTAAAGAAAACACAAAAGCAGTAATCTAGAGATAAGGTCTGGTGATAGTTGAATGTAAGAATATTAAAAAGGGGACATATTGTCCAAAAAGCATAAATTAAGTGATTCAGTGATGGTGAACGCAGTTCAAGAGAGAAAACTCTTGATATTTTACCAGAAGCTCTCATGAAGGGAAATTCTCCCTTTAAGCACTAATCTCCTCATCCACATGCCAGTCATGACTTTTCTCCAAGGTAAAGTGAGTTCATTTATCAGTATATTTCTACAGAACACTTTGTTGTGATTTATTAATTTGTATTTATTTCTGATATTATTGATTATAATTTATTCTCTAAATTATAAGACAAACCTTTAATAACTAGTGTATATGTGTGTTTATTGACATGAGGAATGCATACTTTACTTCTTGAGAAAAATTGCTTTGGTTTATGGGTATTTTGGATTGCGAGTGAGCTCTCAAAATTAATAAAATCATAAAGTGAGGTACCTCTGTGCATGTGAGTGAACTGGTTTGAGGTGGAACAAAAATAATATCTTTATTACTTACAGCATCGAGCCAGCCAAGAAAGAAAGACATAATCACTTTTGATCATTTCACTTTGAATAAGAAGAAAAACTTCCTCTGCTTCTCTGTAGTCTCCAAGCGCTGCCTTAGCCTATGGAACAAAAAATATGCAAAAAATACATTAGAATTAGGAAGATAAAGTAATTATTTTGACTCACTAAGGAAAAACAGGTGGAAATTCAAGGCAAGCAATCATATTTTTTTGTTCGTTAGTATCTGTAAATCAACCTACAAGGTTAAAATTTTTCTTTTAATTTTCTTGTAAATACATAGGATATTGTAATATCTTATTTCTTTTTTTTTAATATAAACATATTTGCAATAGCCATCTAGCTTCTTACGCAGATCATTCTCTCATAATCAAAACAAAAGATTTTCAGCTAGTTGGATGGCTGCCATGATGTAAGTGCCTTAATGGATTTTTGAGTTATACATATGGCATAACTTCCTTTTTTGTGTAGTTCAAGTATAACTGTCAGAAACAGGGGGTTGAAAACTTATTAAATTATGGGTCTGTGTTGTAAACTAAATAAAAAGATGATCTTTTTATCAAACCTCATTAATCGATCGAACATAAGAAATTCTAATTTGATGCCGGTTGACACAACATATTTCATATTTTAACGGACATTTACTCATTTCCCTTTTTTGTTATTCTTAATTGGTTTTGTTTATTTTTTCTTTAAAACTTTTTCTTCATTTCCCAATTTAATTCCATACCAGGCTACTTTCCCTACTGGAGCTCTTGGCTTTATAGTAATCTGATTTTATAACTAGGGTTGCAGTATGGCTTCTTATAGTAATAATAATAATCATAAATAATCTATAATAGCCTGAGTAAAAAAACAGGGAAGCAAATCCACATTAATATTTTGGTAAAATATATCAAAGATTAATATACGATGAGCTTTCGAGAACCTTCTTCATTCATCTTTTCAATTGGAAGTTGGGAGCCTGAAGGCCCAGCAACAGCCGAAACCCTAAAACCGGAAAGAATAGACCCCCTTCAAGCATTCATTAAAACCTGAACCCCATAAGGTCCAGTCATAGCCGGATCTGCAGTAATGGACGAAAGCAGCCCCACTAGAAAATCCCTTGGAAGGTGGTAACCCAAAGGACCAGCAAAAGTCGAATCCAAAGGGCTGGAAGAAAGGAATCCCATAGGAGCCTACTTTAGAAGCTGGAACTCCAAAGGCCTAGCCAAAACCATATACCTTGGCAGTAGTATACAAGGGTCAGAAGACAAGTCATCAGTACCAGGCCAGACTGCACCAGAAGTGGGCTGACTATAGAGAGAGCACATGAAAGCCTCTACTATTCTAGCTATGAGAGAGCCATCTACCGGGAGCGCAGGCATACCCAGTCCACATGGAACGGTACCCTGCATAGTGGAACCCTGATCTGGATTCAACCCAGGCAGAGGCATGAGCATCAAGGTATCTCCTGATGGATATTTCTCCAAACAAGCTATGGGATCCTCTGCAAGCCCCAACAGTAGAGCTTCCTCCTCTGTAGGGTCTAGGTCATCCTCAGATCTAAAGTAAACAACCTGGATAGGGGCCCAGCCCACTAGGGCCCCCATTTCCAAAACTCCTAACTACTGAATTTCAGATAGAATATCAATACCACTTAGACCTGTGAAGTCCTTGCTTTCTTAGAAAATCCTTTCGCCCACCCAGAAAGGTGGAAAACAGCCTTTGCTTTACAATATTTTGCCTCAATATCCAAATTCTGAGCAGCATTAACCAAGAACAAACAAAAGGACCATCTCTAAGAGTCCCAAGCCCTGCCCAAAAGAGCAGAACAATCACCATGCATACGACAACACTTCTGACTCCAACTAGGGTTAGCTGGGTTATCACATCTTACTTAAATGCTGTTAGGCCTAATTTTGTTCATCTGTGATAGAAATAAATTACATAAAAACACACTTTATACCAAGAAAATACACCGCATCATTGGTGACAATCCGTAGACCCCTTACGTAACATGGATTACCAAACCATCGGATAAAGGTCCTCCATAAGTAAGCCTAACCAGGCTTAAAACAGGCAGAATTACGTACAATGTGATAATGCCGATTCTGTCCAGACTTAACCTAAGTAGAATATAACATACAAGGCTATCTAATCATCCAGACTCATTCGAACACCCATATCATATGAACGTGGAAGGATAAAACAAAGAAAGGCAGACTACCAAGTCAGACTTCCTTACATCAACATCCTGTAGGAGGGTGTGAAAGCCTATCCTGTCTTAAAATATGATGAAATACATAACATGTGGCCAAAAGACATATGGGGCTACCTAACTCTCTATACTCCTTCCAATACTCATGCAGATGAGTATGGAAAGATAAACACAAAGAAGGCTGATTAACCAGTCAGACTATCTTACATTAACCCCCACTGTAATAGGGCAGGCACGACTATCTGTCTTAAAATAGGAAGAATTTACATAACATGTGATTTTATCTAATTCTCCCATATCCAGTCACCTATATCTCAAGACACACTCAAATGTAGGAAGGCAAGCACATCCACCCTCAACTAAATAACATCACGTAAGAAATATTTCTCCACCTCAACTTTCCCTCCAGTAACCATGAATTTGGAGGGATAAACTATAAGTTAGGTATGCTAAATGCCCAGCTCCTCCCTAAATATGGATTACTACAATATCATTTAGGAACCATGTGACAGTCTGGATGTAACTAATCTAGTCACTGACTAGACTTACCCAGGATATACTGATAAATAACTTACAAGAGAAAAGTAACGTCCCCTTTTAATAATACTGCAACTACAATGTGTACACTTAGATGAAGAGCCACAAAATGGCATCAAGAAGCAAGCCTTTCATGAACATAACAGTAATATACAACCAAGCATGAATCTAATAACTAAAAAAAAGGATAAAACAAAACATGAATTAGGAGAATCCATGAGTGACAGGGAAAGGCTTGCTTGGAAAACTATGAGGGACATAACAGACAAAGAAAACATGCATGAACAGCAACACCAGCTGAACTGGTGAATCGACAAAAGGTGAAAAAAACACTATAGAGGGGTGCCAGCATCATATTGACAGCATTATCATGAATCAAACTCTCAAGTTAAATACCCAACGGGAAGAATTAAACTGAACATGGGTACGTAATAATGCTTGAAAGCACACCGACTTGTATACACACATTCTCTTGATGGTGACAATAACTAAATGGAGGTTTTAGGGCCTGTTGGTGAAGGAGGTGCATTAGCAAGAACTGAAATGATAGTTCCTTTCTTTAATGCTGTGTATGACGTCACTCGTGGCAGACGACGTGTACCTTCAGAGGTGCTGTGGCAAGTTTAAATAAGCCTGAACTTGCAGGTCTTCCCTGTATTCAGTAAGTCTGTGCCCTGCATATCAATACACCGGCCCTAGTGCAGGGGAACAATATATCTATCGTAATCAGGTCATATTGGATTCTCAGGTCTAGCCTTAAACAGCAAAGTCCTTGGAGACCCACACAGCAATTTAATCCACCAAAAGTCCTTTTTCATACTATAAATGAAAACATTTCATATCATCATGTTATGATAATCCTAAAAAGCTTTCTTTTAAAAAAAAGTGTAAATTTTTTCTTCACATATAAGGATGTTACCAATTATTGTAAATTCTATATAAATCAAATATCCTTATTTTTCTTCATTGAAATAACAATTTTTCTAATAGAAAATAATTCAAGTATACAATAACTAAATACTGTAACAATAACTGTATTTCAAAATATTTACCTTTTTCAGCGAGAGAGAGAGAGAGAGAGAGAGAGAGAGAGAGAGAGAGAGAGAGAGAGAGAGAGAGAGAGAGAGAGAGAGAGAAAAAAAAATCTTTTCTTATAACTGAAAAGCAAATTTTTATGTTTCATCATGCATATTACATATCAAATATTACTTAAACATACTGTATGTATGAACCTCTTTAAATCATTTTTATTATTAGAATTTCTATGTAAAGGGTTATTGTCACAGAATAGTTTACGTGTGTCTATTATAAAGCTGTCATGTATATTTGTTTGTTTTTCATTATTGCATTGTACAGTGAGGAAAATGGAACGAAGGCCGGGTGCAAAGAAGCACGGGCAGTTTGAAAACATCGGGCTGCGCACAGCAGTTCTAATCACAAATACTATACTTAAAACTATTTAAATATTTTACAGATCTCTGAACTGCAAAGACAAAGGCCTAACTGAAATACTGTGTAAACTACAGTACACAGAGTGAACTACCTGTACATTAAAACAATGTAATGAGTTGTTTAGGTTGTTAGTCGATCGTGCTAAAGCAGCGGTGAGTTAGTGAGGGTGGTGATGAGTTGTCTTACGTTGCTAATACATATTTTTACAAAATGTTTCCTTTTCACGGTGGTATCTGTTACCTAACCCACACGGACTTCAAAGTATGACTGCATAGAATGATGTACACAGGATTCATATGGACAAAACTTGTAGATCAACATAAATGATTGTTTTTTTTTAAACAAATTCAAAAATAAACAGCACGTAACAGGTGAAATTCATTTTAGATAATTTTTAAAATATTAATGTAGTCAGGAATTTTCACTTGTGAAATAACTTTAATTCATGCTTGATTGGACTTAACAATAGGGATTGCAAACTGGAGTGAACAAACTATTTACAAAACAACTAACAAGTCCCAGTCCAATGCATATAAAAAGAAGTTAATCTATTGAAAATACCTACTTGTGCGTAATTAAAGTTAAAGGTATCATCATTGTAAAAGTAAGACTTGATGGAGTTGAGATACAGCATAACATCGTCAAATTGTTTGAGAAGGAAAAAGCATGATGCCATACATTGACGTCCAGGAATGGTGTCACATTCAGAAGCACTTCCACCAACAAGCTGGAAATACTGCTGCGCCACTTTTAAATTCTCTCTCTGGAAAGAAATACAAATTTTAGTCATGGAATAAAAGAATCCTTTAAGATTCATATCTAAGTAATAACTAAACACTGAAACATTAAGCTAATTTTCAGCAACCACTCTATAGAAGTATTATTTTAACAAAATTGACTACTCTAATAATAAGGTACCTTTGGTCTTATATAACTCAATAAGTTTACATCTTCTCGGTTAACCTCTTACATAATTGTGAAATCACTTTAATAAATAATATAAAAAAGAACCATGTAATATACTGTAATACTAAACACAGCTCATCATTAATTATATAAGAGGAGATATTAATTTGAGACTGATACTATCAAATGCAGTAGGTGGATTTTTAGCCCTTGTACGAGGAATTTATCTTTTCTATCAAGGTCATGTTTTGTATTTGGTGTTATATGACTGTGAATATTTTCCTGTATTTAGAGTTGTGTAGCTATAGATATCATTTATACATTTTTTCACTAATTTTCTAATCATATAAGGAAATAGGGGTCTGGCTCTATCACAAAGAGGAACAGCAATTATTTGTAGATTTTCAACATTTGCTAGTGTCTCTGTCAATTGAACTTTGTAAATTTTAAATTCTGATTATTGTATGAAACATGGCAAATTTTTCAGATAGTTTGTATTTTTTCTTACCACACAAACTTGAATCCTTTACGTGGGAGAGATATCAGTAAAGCTGAAATACTCAGCAGTTAAAACTTTTATAAGGAGGTGTTAACAGGTAGTTACCATCTAGGGCTTCCATACTTGCTCACTGAGAAGTTACTTTGATTACCGTCGGGACTTCTAGGGTGTAGGTGATGGCAGGAAAGTTCAAGTAATGGACTCAGGTTTGTATGGTTAGGAAAAATACCCATAATATTCAAAATTTGCCATTTGTTCCTACACAAATACAATCCTTTGTTCTTTACATAGGAGACTAATCATAGGTAGGAGGAAGCTCTATTTCAACTGGCTAGATACTTATCCTGGAATACCATAAATTCAAACCCTTGTAAATGGTGTAGAGTTAGTATTTCTGACACGGTTACACCTAATAAACAGAGCTTTAGCAATACCAGTAGGTCCACAGCCTGTGCAATAAAGGATGCAGAGCAGAAAATCTGGGTTTACCTAGTTACAACACACTCCCCCCTGTAAGGATGATGGGGAATGACACTTCTATAACATATACAGTAAAAGACAGGATACAAGTAAAGTGGGGTTTACCTACATGCGAACGGATTCCAGAGTTTTCCATGCTGTGCCCCAAAACAGGAGATGATGAAAAGGAAAGGAAAGAGCCAGTCAATCTTCACTTCATCCCAGTTTAACTTGTAACCTCCATCCTCGATCCGATGCTTGGCCCTGTGAGAGGAGCAGAGGTAGCTATACCACCTGTTGTGCAGCCACCACAGGTCCTAGTGAAAAGGTCTCTAGGGACCTGTGGGTTGATTCCCGCAAGTTTCTAGATGCCAGCCTGGAGTACCTGCGTCACAGAAAGATTCTTACGAAATGCCAGGGTCGTGCTTACACCTGATATCATAAGCTCTAACCCAAGCTCTACCTGGAGCAGAAGAAGAGGGTGGCAAAAGGGTACAGTTGATAACTTCCTCAGGCAAAAGGAGATCGTACAGTATTCTTTGACATCTTCTTAACTCTTCCGGTGCTGACAGAGAAGTACTGCAGGTGAAGTTGAGTTGCTTGTGTATATCTAAGAAAATACCTCATTGCCCTCAAAGGACACAAAAGCAGCTGATCAAGGTCGTCGGTTACCTCTCTCTGACTCACGACCTGAAATGTATAAAACCTGGAATTGAGACCTGATGGATTCTCGTTTTTGGTTAAAAACTCAAGGAAAAAGGAGCAAGAAAACCGTTATGAGGGTACGGTCCCTGTCTGATGCTCATAAGATGCTTTCTTAAGGGAACGTAAGACCTTAGTGAGGTCCCAGGGTAGTGGTCTCACCTTTATCAGAGGACAGACCTAGCTCACTGCAGAGCAATACTTTTGCCATGGGCACCTCCAGAAATGAAGTAAAAAAATCTGCTATAAACAAATTATAGGCTCCAAGAAGAGGCACACCCATCGCATGATACCACAGAAGACAGTCTACTTGGCTTGATACACGGAAGTTGAGGACTTTGTGCAACCTCGAGCAAATACCCTTTAACTGAGAGGAAATGCTGGATGACCACCAAGCATGAAGCCATAGAGATTCCCCCGAACTGTGGAATATCTGGATATGTGGTTGGCACAACAGGTCAGGGAGCGGAGGAAATTCTTTCAGAATCTATCAGAAATAGAAGGTCCGGGTATCATTTTACTTGTGGCCATTTCAGGGCTACTATAGTCATATTGAGATTGGGAGTGGACCAGACTCAGTTCAAGACACTCCTGATGAGGCAGAATGGTGGAAAACAATAGATGTTGAGGCTATTACAAGGGGTTGGAAGGCTTCCTCTAATAATGCTTTTGAGGTTGGCATCGGTGAGCAGTATATCGAAAGCTCCCAATTTAGAGATGTCGCAAACAGATCAACTGTCAGAGAACCCCATAAAGTCAGGATCCGATTTGCTATCTGAGGATGCAGACCCTTCTAACCCAACAATCTGCGTCCTCCTGATCAGCTTCACAGTGTTCTTTTTGCCTGGAATAAAGCAGGCTGTCAGAGTGATTGAGTTGAGCACTGCCCACTCACGACTTTCTACTGCTAGCTGGCAACGCTGCAAGGAAACAGTACTGTTTTGCTTGTTTATATTGTACATGCAATTACGGTGGCATTGCTGCTCATCAATGCCACCGAGTGAGTGACTGGTCAAAAGAGGGCCAAAATGTTGGAACATGAGGAAAGCCACTTAAAGCTCCAGCACACTGGTATGATAACAGGTTGGCCAAGGCACCAGCCACTCTTTGAGATATCACTGCTAGAGAGTTATTAGGTCCTTTGACTAGCCAGAAAGTACTACATGGATCCCTCTCTCTCTCTGGATATGGCTCATTTTTCCTTTGCCTACACATTCACCTAATAGTCTGGCCTATTCTTTCCACATTCTCCTCTGTCCTCAAACACCTTACAACACTGAGATTACCAAACAATCTTCTTCACTCAAGGGGTTAACTACTGCACTGTATTTGTTCAGTGGCTACTTTCCTCTTGGTAAGGGTAGAAAAGACTCTTTAGCTATGGTAAGTAGCTCTTCTAGAAGGGCATTGGAAAATCAAACCCCTTTTCTCTAGTCTTAGGTAGTGCCATAGCCTCTGTACCATAGTCTTCCACTGTCTTGGGGTAGAGTTCTCTTACTTGAGGGTACAATCGGGCACACTACTCTATATCTTTTTCTTCCTCTTTTTATTTTAAAATTTTTATAGTTTATATATGAAAGATTTGTTTTAATGTTGTTAATGTTCTTGAAATATTTCATTTCAATTGTTCATTATGTCTCTTGTAGCTTATTTATTTCCTCATTTCCTTCCCTCACTGGGCTACTGTCCCTGTTGGAGCCCTTGGGCTTATAGCATCTTACTTTTCAAACAAGGGTTGTAGCTTAGCAGGTAATAATAATAATAATAATAATAATAATAATAATAATAATAATAATAATAATAATAATAATAATAATAATAATATGGCATCGACTTTCCTGGACCGTCCATGGTCCCAACACTAGGTGTTGTCGGAGGTCAGCTCCCCATCCTTCCTTCAATGCATCCATTAACAGAAGTTCAAATGGATGTGCCAGAAAAGGTGAGCCCCTTAAAAGGTAAGTTTCATCCAGCCACCATTCCAGATTGAGTTTGGAATTCTTCCCTATTGCAATTAATGATAGAGGAGGGTGGCTGCTTTGTGACCAGTGTCTCTTCAGCTCCCATTAAAAAGATTGCAGATGGGGACAACATAAGACCAAAAGGCATTGTCTAAACCTTACTTTACCAGAAAGATAACATGGGTAAGTGAGAGGCATCCTAACACACAAAACATAAATAGTTTCTCCAACTGGTACACATGATGAGATTGTAAATTGCCCGACACAAAACTCTGGTCTGCCTTGGAAACAGAGAGAAGTATAGAACTCTTCCTAAATGAAGATACTGATCTTATACACTAAAAATAAAAGCAATCCTTTACAATTAAACCCTTGAATTTAATTCTCCCATCAAATTCCCAGAACAAAATGATATCATATCCTCTTAATACTATACCTCTGAGAAGCCACTACCTCTGCACCCTAACATGAAGAGGGGATGAGAGTAAGTCAATACTTGTCTATTATACTAAAAGGAAAGACACAAAACATACCCAAACAATTCTGATACAAAACTAATCATAAAACACAAAGCTGGGTATCCTAGACACACTCAAAAATGAAATACTGCATAACTCTATGTTGAAAACTAATTCTCAATGGTCATGAGACAAGAAAATGTGAGATCCAAGAGCTAAGGTGAGGTTCTGAGCCACTGAGTGTTGGGTAGTTACAGTAGGAGAGAGTATAGAGTAAAGAGCAAAAAGATTTGTTTTTTTTATAAGGTCAAAAGCACATGCTTTGGAAATATCAAGAATGTAACTTCCAGGTAAAATTCATAAAAATAAGTCAGATTCTCTCTTTAATTTCTTAACTCTTTGCTCAACAATTACAAAACTTGCTTAATACAGTGGAACCTCTACATACGATTGTTCCAAGATCCGAAGTAAAATTCCATCAAATTTTTGTCTCGACACCCGAAGTAATGCTCCAACATCCAGTGTAGATCTTGTTTACGCCGGTAGATGGCAGCACGTAAAAGGGACGCCATTGAGCGTCAAGTGCTCTGTTCTCAGTTCTTGTGTGTATCGTGTGGTTGTCCTCTGTTTGGTCTGTTATTAACAGTGCTCATTTTCTTCCTTTTCTCACATTTCCTTTTTTATTTTACCTACAATCATGGTGCCTAAGAAGCTAAGTTTCAGTACAGGAAGAAGGCAATTCTTTCATTAGAATTGAAGCAAGAAATTATAGAAAAACATGAGAGTAGTGTGCATGTGAGTGATATGGCTAAACAATATGGCAGGAATAGGCCTATGATCTCGACAATCATCAAGCAGAAGGCAGCCATTAAAGCAGATAAACCTTCGAAGGGGATCACCATTATTACAAGACATCGTAGCAATACCCTGGAAGAGATAGAATGCCTTTTGTTGATAGGGATAAAGGACAAAGAGATTGTTGGCAACGATCATTTGTGAGAAGGGCCACCGTGATGAACAGAAAGAAAGAAAAAAGTGAAGTAAAGAAAACCAAGATAGCATTAACAAGCTCTTTTAAAAAAAAGTCCTCTCTCTTTTTCTGTTTCTCTCTAAACATAGCATTAACATGTTCTTTAAATAAAATCTCTCTCTCTCTCTCTCTCTCTCTCTCTCTCTCTCTCTCTCTCGTTCTTCTTCGGTGTTATAGTGTTAGAGACGTCTATTATTTTTTTCCGAGAGAGAGAGAGAGAGATTAAACAAAAATGTCTTTAAAGTACATATGAATATGATTTTTAACAGCGTCAACGAGTTAAAAAACAATTAAATGTAACTAAGAAAGTATTAACAGCAAATCTGAATTCCTTTATTAACTAAAACAAATATTGATACAAACACACTCGTGTGCATATGCACAAACACACACACGCAGGTGCAAGAATTGCTGCGCAGTAAGAGACAGACGGTCGGGGAGGAGGTAGAGATGGTGACTGCAATAACGTACAGTAACTCGTCACTGAAAGTGATGAAAATTAAAAATCAAAAGAAAAAAAATGTAAAAAATATGAAATATAAAAATAAAAAAAAATAAATAAGCTAAGTTAGATTAAAATTTCCGTAGTGTAAGTTACGGTACGTTATCGCAGTCACCATCTCTACCTCGTCGCCAATCGTGTCTCCTCCTGCGTGTGTGTATGTATTTGTGTATACGCACACGAGTGTGTTTGTATCAACATTTGTTTTAGTTAATAAAGGAATTCAGATTCGCTTATATTGTTTTTTTAGTTACATTTAACTGTCTTTCAACTCATTAACGCTGTTAAAAATCATATGTACACAACACATTTTTGTTTAATCTCTCATTTTTGTTTAATCTCTCTCTCTCTCTCTCTCTCTCTCTCTCTCTCTCTCTCTCTCTCAGAAAAAATTAATAGACGTCTCTAACACTAACAGTGAAGAACGAACGAGAGAGAGAGAGAGAGAGAGAGAGAGAGAGAGAGAGAGAGAGAGAGAGAGTATTTATTCAAAGAACATGTTAACACCATGTCTACCTTCTCACCGATCGTCAGTCTCCTCCTGGCGTAGCAAATCCTACACCTGCGTTGGCCTGTCTCTAAGGTAAAGTGACAATATAACACATTTTTTATTTATTATTTCTTTATAATTATCTTTTTTACTTCCTTCTTTCATATTATGCAGTTATGTTATTGTTATGTGTAATTATATGTAGTAATTTATTAAAGAGTTATTATAGGATTTTGGGGTGTGGAACGAATTATACAAATTACAGTGTATTCTTATGGGAATATTTGCTCCAACATACGATTGTTTTAACATACGAAGCAGTTTCTGGAACGAATTAAGATCGTATGTAAAGGTTCCACTTATTTCTATATCTTTCTACAGTTTATTCTTTTTAGAACAATACACCAATTACTCACCGATCCAGTTTCTTGTCCAATAGCCGCATTCACCACTCCTTTTAGGATATATTCCTGAGGCACTGTTGGCTCCAAGTCTTTCAGGAGAGCATACGCTTCTTGAATTTCATCCTAAGTAAAAAGAAATGTGATTAAGAAATTTGTTTTTGTCTTTATAACAATAATTTACTGAAGCATGAGTAGTTTACTAAATCCTTTGACAGTTTACAGACCATTGAAAAAAATAATGGATATGATATAAAATGTTTTGATCTTGAGTAATGCAGTAAAAAATTACACAAATAACAACAGGCAAAATCACAAAATTTTGCTTCCCCGAGTGAAGCA
This sequence comes from Palaemon carinicauda, assembly GCF_036898095.1. Lineage (NCBI taxonomy): Eukaryota > Metazoa > Arthropoda > Malacostraca > Decapoda > Palaemonidae > Palaemon > Palaemon carinicauda. The sequence goes on from NC_090725.1 coordinate 65,980,442, forward strand.
CTGATATCCAAAACTATCTTAATGTTGATTGTAACCACAACATATGCAAAACCAAAACATTAATTAATAATGCTATACACTTTGTGTTCACATAATTAACATTAGATTATAGTAATCAACTTACCTAAATTTGATAAACATCAAATTAATTTATATTAAAAAACATTGAAATAAAATAAAATTTCTGCTGATGGGAAATTACGCATCTAAAGAGAACACATGATTACCTTTAGACCAAAAAGGATTAAGTCAATAGTCAATAAAAGGGATTTTGACGAAGGAAAAATCTATTTCTGGGCGAGGAACCTGTGTCGCCCAGTGAAATGCTCCTTAAAGCACCATTTCAATGGTATAAATACTGCTAAATATACCAGAGAAAAAAGTTGCATGGAATGCCAGGAATATACCCAGCTCGCTCACCCCTAAAGGGTGTCGGTATTAAAACTGGGGCGAGTGATACCACTACCAGAGGTCCCTTTCCAATTAGACTTCTCCCTCCTCAAAATCCCCTGTTACTACGGGGTGTCGTTCACTACAGCTATCGGCGCCCCCCCCCCCCCCCCCCCCCCGACACGTGCTTGTAGAGAATGGGAAGTCACCCAGGGTGGGGACTGGCTCTTTCACTCAGTGCGTCATCGCGGGTAGCGTATGCGCCTCGCCGCTCCCCCCCCCCCTCCCCTTTCTCAGGTTATCCATCCTTGTTATTAATTCCTCCCGTCCCAGAGGGCCAGGATATTTTGTGAATCGTATTTACTAATGGTAGTAAAAAATTATATTTTAATTATAAAATAAATTTTTGAATATACTTACCCGGTGAATATATAATAGCTGCTACTCAGCGGCTCGACAGAAAACACACTCAAAAAACTCGCGAGCGATCGCTATGAATGTTGCGGGTGTGCCCACCAGCGCCAACTATCGGCCAGATACCACTCTTGCATGTAAACAAACCCTTCAATTCTTCTCGTCCCGCTGCGTCTCTATTGGGGAGGAAGGGAGGGCCTTTAATTTATATATTCACCGGGTAAGTATATTCAAAAATTTATTTTATAATTAAAATATCATTTTTAAATATTTAACTTAGCCGGTGAATATATAATAACTGATTCACACCCAAGGCGGTGGGTAGAGACCAGAGTTAATTAAGTTTACAGCGTATAAGCTAAGAGTTTTTGACAGTTATCAATATAACAAAACCAAAATATATAGGTACCTGGTAAGGAAGTTGACTTAGACGATTACTCTGCCTTGTAAGTCTGTCTTCCTCACGAAGCCCAGCGATCCTCTTAGGATGCTGAAAGACTCCCAGGAGCTGAAGTATAAAGGGTTGCAACCCATACTAACAGGACCTCATCAAACCCCTAATCTGGGCGCTCTCAAGAAATGACTTTGACCACCCGCCAAATCAACAAGGATGCGAAAGGCTTCTTAGCCTTCCGTACAGCCCAAAAAACAATATTAAAAAACATTTCAAGAGACAGATTAAAAAGGATATTGGAATTAGGGTAATGTAGTGGTAGAACCCTCACCCACTACTGCACTCGCTGCAACGAATGGACCCAGTGTGTAGCAGTCCTCGTAAAGAGTCTGGACATCTTTTAAGTAAAATGACGCGAACACTGACTTGCTTCTCCAAAAAGTCGCGTCCATAATACTTTGCAGAGATTTATTTTGCTTGAAGGCCACGGAGGTTGCTATAACTCTAACTTCGTGCGTCTTAACCTTAAGCAAACATCGGTCTTTCTCATTAAAGTGAGAATGAGCTTCTCGTATTAAAAATCTGATAAAATATGACAAAGCATTCTTTGACATAGGCAATGATGGTTTCTTAACTGAGCACCATAATGCCTCAGATTTACCTCGTAATGACTTAGTACGAGCTAAATAGAACTTAAGAGCTCTAACAGGACATAATACTCTTTCCAGTTCGTTGCCTATGATCTCTGATAAGCAAGGAATATCAAAAGATTTAGGCCAAGGACGAGAAGGCAGTTCATTTTTTTGGCCAGGAAACCAAGTTGAAGTGAACAAGTGGCTTTTTCTGTAGAAAAAACCGATGTTCTTACTGAAGGCATGAAGTTCACTGACCCTTTTAGCTGAAGCCAAGCACACTAGGAAAAGTGTCTTGAGGGTGAGATCCTTCAGGGAGGCTGAATGTAATGGCTCAAACCTGTCTGACATGAGGAACCTTAGGACCACGTCTAAGTTCCATCCAGGAGTTGCCAAACGACGTTCCTTAGAGGTCTCGAAAGACTTAAGGAGATCTTGGAGATCTCTATTGTTGGAAAGATTTAAGCCTCTATGTCGAAAGACCGAAGCCAACATGCTCCTGTAGCCCTTAATCGTGGGAGCTGAAAGGGAGCGAACCTTTCTCAGATGTAAAAGAAAATCTGCGATTTGGGCTACAGAGGTACTGGACGAGGACACAGATGCTGACTTGCACCAGTCTCGAAAGACTTCCCACTTCGACTGGTATACTCTAATGGTAGAAGCTCTCCTCGCTCTTGCAATCGCACTGGCTGCCTCCTTCGAAAAGCCTCGAGCTCTTGAGAGTCTTTCGATAGTCTGAAGGAAGTCAGATGAAGAGCGGGGAGGCTTTGATGGACATTCTTTACGTGGGGCTGACGTAACAGATCTACCCTTAGAGGAAGACTTCTTGGAAAGTCTACCAGCCATTGAAGTACCTCGGTGAACCACTCTCTCGCGGGCCAGAGGGTAGCAACCAACGTCAACCTTGTCCCTTCGTGAGAGGCGAACTTCTGCAGTACCTTGTTGACTATCTTGAATGGTGGGAATGCATATAAGTCCAGAAGAGACCAATCCAGTAGAAACGCATCTATGTGGATTGCTTCTGTATCTAGGACTGGAGACCAATAGATTGGTAACCTTTTGGTCAACGAGGAGGCAAAGAGGTCTATGGTGGGGTGACCCCAAGTAGCCCAAAGACTCTTGCCCACGTCCTTGTGGAGGGTCCATTCCGTGGGTATCACCTGACCCCTCCGACTGAGACAGTCTGCCAAGACGTTCAAGTCCCCCTGGATGAATCTCGTCAACAGGGAGATGCCTCGATTTCTTGACCATAAGAGAAGGTCCCTTGCGATCTCGAGCAGCGTGAAGGAGTGTGTGCCTCCTTGCTTGGAGATGTACGCCAAAGTTGTGGTGTTGTCTGAGTTGACCTCTACCACTTAGTTTCGAAGAAGCTTTCGAATATCATCAAGGCCAAGTGGACTGCTAATAGCTCCTTGCTGTTGATGTGCATGCTCTTCTGACTTGAGGTCCACAGACCCGAGCATTCCCGACCGTCCAGGGTCGCACCCCAACCCAAATCCGACGCGTCTGAGAACAACACGTGGTTTGGGTTCTTGACTGCTAGGGATAGTCCCTCTCTCAGACTGATATTGCTGTCCCACCATTTCAGGCATGCCTTTACTGGTTCGGAGACTGGGAATGATACCGTCTCTAACGTCTTGTCCTAGTTCCAGTGAGAGGCTAGATGGAACCGGAGAGGCAGAAGGTGTAGTCTCCCTAGTGAGACAAACTGCTCCAGGGATGAGAGAGTCCCTACGAGACTGTTCCAACTCCTGACTGAACAAACGTTTTCTTTTCAGCATTAGTTGGACTTCGAGCAGGGCTTGTTCTATTCGGTGGCAGACGGAAAAGCCCGAAAAAAAACTGGACTGCGAATCTCCATCCCCAAATATAGAATAATCTGGGATGGGATCAGTTGGGACTTTTAGGTTGACCAAAAGTCCCAACTCCCTGGCCAGACTCAACGTCCAATGTAGATCCTGCAGACAGCGAAAACTGGACGATGCTCTGAGAAGCCAGTCGTCCAAGTACAGGGAGGCTCGGATCCCCGATAGATGGAGGGATTTTGCCACATTCCTCATGAGCCTCGTAACACGAGAGGAGCAGGACTGAGGCCAAAGCACAGGGCTCGAAACTGGTACCCCACATTCCTGTAAACAAACCTCAGAAACGGTTGGGAATCCGGGTGTATAGGAATGTGGAAGTATGCCTCCTGAAGGTCGAGAGAGACCATCCAGTCGCCTTCCATAAATGCTGTCAAGACAGCCTGGTAGACTTCATTGTGAAGTTTGTCTTGACAATGAACACATTGAGCGCACTTGCCTCTTACGTACTCCTGCAGTGAACATGGCTGCCAGATCATTGGAGCCATCCCTGAGGGACTTGTTCCTGCAGAGAACGTGGCTGTCAGATCATTGGAGCCATCACTGAAAGCCTTGTTTATGCATGACATAATTGTACAGCCAAACTTCAAACGCTCGAAAATAGCTCTGAAGTCGACCATAAAATCTTGGAGCGTATCATGGCCAGGCGCCAGGGAGAGTCTATGAGGTTTGAGAAGTCTATCTGGGCAGAGGCAGGAACTCCCAAGTCGAGAACTTCTCTCGTGTCATATCAGACTCTCGCTCTATAAGCCAGCTTAAAAGTAGGGAAAGCAAAGGCTGTCTCCCCCAAACTCCTCCTGGTGATAAACCAGTCGCCTAGCAAACGTAAAGCTCTCTTAGAAGAGCGAGAGAGCACTAGCTTATAAAACAACGGCTTCGAAGTAGCTAGGCCTAGTGTAAACTCTGACGTTTAGGCGAACGAGGAGCAGCAGTTACAAAAAGATCCGGACAAAGATCCTTAAAAATCAGCATGATTTATTTAAAGTCCATAGAGGGCTAAGCAGCTTTAGGCTCCTCTCCGTCTGACAGAGTCCTCAAGGGAATATCAGTAGGAGGGGGAACAGCAACTTCCTCATCTGAAGGAACCTGGTCCGACAATAGCCGAGTCTCAAGCAAGGGAGAGACCTACCGTGGTGGCAATGCTTTACAAGCAGAGTCCACACGCACTGGTGCATTAGTAGCGGACCAGGACGCAACGTCATGTAACTGCTTAACAGTCTGTGAACTGTCAACAACAACAGGTGCGGGAGGATGCTCGGCGTCCACTCGAGACTGTTTTGACTGCCTAGTCTGAGCAGTCAAAACAACTCTATACTGCGGTAGTTTACGCTCAGCGTCAAAACAAGTCAACTCCGCTGGTTGGCGAACGTCCTGAACGTCAACAGGAGCATTAGGAAGCGGCCTAACGTCCAAATGCGGCTGAAAATCAACACGTGACCGCATCGAGTGAGGCTCTACATATCGTGACTGACGTGACTTAGCTACGCCAACGTCAACAGGACGCACAAAGGTTCGTTTGGGCGGCTGAAGGCCAGGATCTCGATGAGATAAACGGCTAGGATCAACGTGAACCTTATCGGCAGAATAGACTTCCATTAGAGAGGCAAGCTTATTCTGCATGTCTTGCCGTACAACCCATTTAGGATCAACGGGAATGGTTGCGGTAAGAGACGAGGGTAACGTCTGTGACTGCAAAACCTTGCCTACAAAAAGACTCTCGGAGCCTGTGTTACGCTTTTGTTTAGGCGGCGAGCAGTCTTCCGATGACTACATAGGGTCAGAGCTGTCCTAATAGTTAAAACCAGGACGCTGGACCTGTCCTGAAAGGACTGACTTTCGCTTAAAGGGCCTCGAAACCTTGTTCCACGGTTTCTTATGCGAAAAGCCTTCGGATGACGAGGAGAAAATCGTCTCTCTCGCCTTATGGTAGGGGTGATCTTGGTGAGATACGCCTGATACCATAGAGGGAACGTCTGTTCGCTGATCAAGGCCTCTCGAACCCATAAGTCGTACGACATTACTTCTCCCCTGGGCTTGGGAGCTTGCAAGAGGTCCCGGACTAGGCGAACGACAGGCACGAACAGACGAACCCTCGGTCGCAACACTGATAACACTTTGCGCAATATCACTTTATCACTACGATTTTCTGTTTTGCACTTATTTCACTGAAATCGAATTTTTTAACAATTCACATTAGGTATGAATAAAACTGATTTCTACCTGAAGCACGCAATTCTACCCTCATCAAAAGGTTATAATTGCGAAATCAGTCGTATAATGTAAGCACAATAATACAAGCAAAAAACAGTAAACATATTTTAAGATAAAAAGATCAGTGGCTGGGAAGGAGACTAAACACTAGTTCATTCAAAACTACGTTTTCAATCTCTCACCGTACAGTGCCTTGGGACGAGAATAAAAACTAAAAACGTTTTATCCTTTCTCCCCGTACAGAGACTAGGGACGAGAGTAACTCGAGAACAACGTTATTCGCTTGGGACGAGAATAAAGATCGGAACGTTCTCTCTCCTCTCTCTCTCTCCGTCTCTATCTCTCTCTCTCTCTCTCTCTTGATTTCGCACCGAAGAGAAGAGCCCACTTACGTTTCGTCAATAAACAGATTATTTGACCAAAGGAAAAAACTGAAAGGTTTTTCAATTAAAAAGTTCCTTTAAAATAGAATTTAAAACATTTAAGCTTTGAAAGAAGAATGAACAAAACGTCAGAATCGATTTACTCTTTCTGCAAAGTGAAACCGTGATACTCTCTCTCTCTATCGTAACGATAGAGCGCAAACTGCGTAGCATAAATAAACTAAACGTTAGTTCATCTTTGAAACAGAACGAAGACTATTCAAAGAAAATCTTTCATAAAAAATCTACTAAAAAATATTCATTTAATAAGTTTTAAATCATTAGCTCTGTAAAAGTTATTTACGATTGAAAGGGCTCAACGTTGTTTAACTTCGGTTTCCAAGTTAGGACCGCCTACTCTCAGGAAAGGTCGCATATAAACAAATCATTAAAATTTATCTTGATGTTTATTATAAATGGAAAGCTAATCGAAGAGGCCTAATAAAGGTGGTTGAGATATAAAATATATAGAGGAAAATCTATAATTAATTTATAACGTGATAAGATAATTGCTAAAAGCCTAAAACACACTTCCGTACTAAGGGAAGGGTCGGCCATTTAAAAGTCAAAGAAAGTTCAAAAAACAATCCAAAGTCATCAAAAATTAAATCTATCCAAAAACGAGTTCAAGATTTAAGTTGAAGATAAAACACCTGCACTGCGAAAGCTCAAACCAAAAGGAAGTACTTCACCAAATATGTTGAGAAAACTCCAGGTTTTACAGCGAGTAATGATACGTCTTGTCGTCAAGGTCGACAGAGAAGAATTGAAGGGTTTGTTTACATGCAAGAGTGGTATCTGGCCGATAGTTGGCGCTGGTGGGCACACCCGCAACCTTCATAGCGATCGCTCGCGAGTTTTTTGAGTGTGTTTTCTGTCGAGCCGCTGAGTAGCAGCTATTATATATTCACCGGCTAAGTTAAATATTTAAAAAAAAAGCTTATTTTTTGGGAAGAGTTGTGTGGTCTCCAAGGACTTTCCTGTTAAGGGCTAGAACAGGGAATCCAATACTACATAATATACTAAAGAAATAGTCTTCTTTCTATGGCCAGTGCATCAAGAAGCCAGCCACGGACTCGGTATTTACAATAAGTGTATTGTCTGTCTTTGCTTTAGAATTGCTCAATTGTTTTCTGACAAAACCTATAAATTTTACTGATGAATTACATAGGAAAATCATTCAACTCTCCATTGCAACTTTCATTTTTTTCCTAAAATTATCTATTGCTTATCTATTACACAAAATGACAGAGAAGGCATGTTTACGGTAAAACCGTTTTAGGCCGTCTTTTACACAAGAATTTTACAAGTACTTAGATAATTTTTCTACATATGTTAATGTATTTGTAAATAATTGCAATTTTCAGGTTTCACATACTATTTGAAGAAACATAAAATTATGAGCATTTCTATATAAAACTTATTGTAAATTTACTTACATAAAGATTAAAATGTATTGTTTGTCTTTGCTCTACAATTACTTAATTGTTTCCTGACAAATGCTGTATAATCTATTGATGAATTTTACAGGAAATTTACTCCAATTTCCACTGCAGTCTTCATTTTGTTTTACTTTCATTATTCTTATTATCTATTATGCAGAAGCATATATATGCTTACTGAAAAACCCTTTGATGCCTCTTATACTTGTAATTTTAAGCTTACATATATAATTTTTTTTATGTGTTTGTGCATTTGCAAATACAGTAATGGCAATTGTCATGTTTTATATACCATTAGAAAGGACATTCTTTACATTTTCACATAGTATATGAAAAAAAATTAAAATATGACAACTTAAATTTAAAATTACTACTATATACTGTATTGTAAATTTAGTCATACAAAAATGAACATTTATTGGCTGTCTTTACTCTATAATTACTCAATTGTTTTTTAGCCACATATATATCACTTCTATTTAAGTGTTATGTAGAAATGTTATTCAGCTTTCTAATGTAGTTTTCCTTTTTTCTATCTTCATTCCTTAGTCAGTCACGCTACAAAATGTCAACGTAAGTTGACAAATTACATCACTGCTAACCGTAAAATATTTAGCATTTTGTAATCAATCACGGCTTATAAACAATCAAATCTATACCAAAATTATTGCTTCAGTGTGACAGACTTCTACACAATTTCCATATAGAACAAAGTCCTCTTAACATAATTATTATATTTTTCATGAAAAAATATAAAAGAAAGATAAAAATAAGTATGCATGGGTAAGAGTGGCAAATGGAAGAGTAGTAGAAAGGGCATTAATGGATTATGTGTTGATAACTAAAAGAATGTTTGGAAGATTGAAAGACGTGCACGTGTTTAGGGGTATGGCTAACGGTATGTCTGATCATTTTTTGGTGGAAGGAAAATTAGTTGTAGCAAAAGAATGGGGGAATAGAGTAGGTGGATGTAAAAGGGAGGTAGTGAGGGTTGAAGAGCTAATAAAACAGGGGGTAAAAAGTAAATATCAGGAAAGGTTGAAAATGATATATGACGAAGTGAAAGCAAGAGAAACTGGCAATTTAGAGGAGGAGTGGAAGTTAGTAAAAGAAAATTTTGTTGGGATTGCAAGTGATGTGTGTTGAAAGAAGGTTGTTGGAGGCAACATGAGGAAGGGCAGTGAATGGTGGAATGAAGGAGTGAAGGTAAAAGTGGAAGAGAAAAAGAGGGCTTTTGAAGAATGGCTGCAGAGTAATAGTATAGAGAAGTATGAAAAATATGAAGAGAAAAATGTGGAAGTAAAGCGCAAGGTACGTGAGGCAAAGACGGCAGCTGACCTGAGGTGGGGTCAGGGATTAGGTCATTCATATAAAGAGAATAAGAAGAAGTTTTGGAAAGAAGTGAAGAGAGTAAGGAAGGCTGGCTCAAGAATGGAAGAGACAGTGAAAGATGGAAATGGAAGGTTGTTAAAAGGAGAGGAGGCAAGGAAAAGATGGGCGGAATATTTTGAAAGTTTACTGAATGTTGAGGATAATAGGGAGGCAGATATAATTGCTGTTGCAGGTGTTGAGGTGCCAGTGATGGGAGATGAGAATGAGAGAGAGATTACAATAGATGAAGTGAGGAGAGCACTAGATGAAACGAGAGTAGGAAAAGCATCTGGTATGGATGGTGAGAGCTGAGATGTTGAAGGAGGGGGTTGTGACTGTACTTGAATGGTTGGTGAGATTGTTTAATATGTGTTTTGTGTTGTCAATGGTACCAGTAGATTGGGTTTGTGCATGTATTGTACCACTATATAAGGGTAAGGGAGATGTGCATGAGTGTTGTAATTCAAGAGGTATTAGTTTGTTAAGCGTAGTTGGAAAAGTGTATGGTAGAGTATTGATTAATAGGATCAAGGATAAAACAGAGAATGCAATCTTGGAAATACAGGGTGGTTTTAGAAGAGGTAGGGGTTGTATGAATCAGATTTTTACAGTTAGGCAGATATGCGAGAAATATTTAGCAAAAGGTAAGGAGGTGTATGTTGCGTTTATGGATCTGGAGAAAGCGTATGATAGAGTTGATAGGGAAGCAATGTGGAATGTGATGAGGTTATATGGAGTTGGTGGAAGGTTGTTGCAAGCAGTGAAAAGTTTCTACAAAGGTAGTAAAGCATGTGTTAGGATAGGAAATGAAGTGAGTGATTGGTTTCCGGTGAGAGTGGGGCTGAGACAGGGATGTGTGATGTCGCCGTGGTTGTTTAACTTGTATGGTGATGGAGTGGTGAGAGAGGTGAATGCTCGAGTGCTTGGACGAGGATTAAAACTGGTAGACGAGAATGACCATGAATGGGAGGTAAATCAATTGTTGTTTGCGGATGATACTGTACTGGTTGCAGACACAGAAGAGAAGCTTGGACGATTAGTGACAGAATTTGGAAGAGTGTGTGAGAGAAGGAAGTTGAGAGTTAATGTGGGTAAGAGTAAGGTTATGAGATGTACGAGAAGGGAAGGTGGTGCAAGGTTGAATGTCATGTTGAATGGAGAGTTACTTGAGGAGGTGGATCAGTTTAAGTACTTGGGGTCTGTTGTTGCAGCAAATGGTGGAGTGGAAGCAGATGTACGTCAGAGAGTGAATGAAGGTTGCAAAGTGTTGGGGGCAGTTAAGGGAGTAGTAAAAAATAGAGGGTTGGGCATGAATGTTAAGAGAGTTCTATATGAGAAAGTGATTGTACCAACTGTGATGTATGGATCGGAGTTGTGGGGAATGAAAGTGATGGAGAGACAAAAATTGAATGTGTTTGAGATGAAGTGTCTAAGGAGTATGGCTGGTGTATCTCGAGTAGATAGGGTTAGGAACGAAGTGGTGAGAGTGAGAATGGGTGTAAGAAATGAGTTAGCAGCTAGAGTGGATATGAATGTGTTGAGGTGGTTTGGCCATGTTGAGAGAATGGAAAATGGCTGTCTGCTAAAGAAGGTGATGAATGCAAGAGTTGATGGGAGAAGTACTAGAGGAAGGCCAAGGTTTGGGTGGATGGATGGAGTGAAGGAAGCTCTGGGTGATAGGAGGATAGATGTGAGCGAGGCAAGAGAGCGTGCTAGAAATAGGAATGAATGGCGAGCGATTGTGACGCAGTTCCGGTAGGCCCTGCTGCTGCCTCCGATGCCTTAGATGACCGCGGAGGTAGCAGCAGTAGGGGATTCAGCATTATGAAGCTTCATCTGTGGTGGATAATGTGGGAGGGTGGGCTGTGACACCCTAGCAGTACCAGCTGAACTCGGTTGAGTCCCTTGTTAGGCTGGGAGGAACGTAGAGAGTAGAGGTCCCCTTTTTGTTTTTGTTTCTTTGTTGATGTCGGCTACCCCCCAAAATTGGGGGAAGTGCCATGGTATATGTATGTAGGTATGTATGAAAAATTTTTTATAATCTAATTTTTTCACATCACTTTCATGTATTCTTCCCTTTTATTAAATATTTTTAGGTAATGCAAATATATTCTGTTTACATCACGGAAAAGTACAATCATTCCTTGACATACTGCAACAAGTAGTAAGAGCAACAGAAATTTTCAACATTTTACTTAATACTAGAGACTAAGCTTTCCCCTTTTCATATGTTGACCGTGAATGAATCTACTATATAATAATAACCAGAATCACGATCTCGATTCGGACCACCTAAATGATTTAATGGGTTCTTCTGGAGCATGATACCTATTTACTGTATTTCTAAAATTTAGTGAAAATCTAGCAAGACATTTTGACATAATCCTCCTAATAGACAGAAATATAAATAAATAAATAAACAATTAGAAAGAGCAATCAAGAGATTTGATACTTTGGCCAAAGAAGATTGACAACATTTTACTCAATACTACGGACCAAGCTTTCCCTCTTTCATATGTTGACCGTGAATGAATCTACTGTATAATAATAACAATAATAACCAAAATTGAAATCTTGATTTGGATCACCATGAACATTCAATGGATTCTTCCTGAGCATGATACCAATCCGTTGTTAATATTTAGTGCAAAACCAAACTGAAATTTTTACATAATCCTGCTATGAGACAAACAGATATATAAATATGTAATGCAGGTCATTTTATAACCTCCTTGACGGAGGTAATAAACTTAAAGTTCATATATTATAGTTTGGTCGTCCCGAGGCTCAGAAAAAAATTTTGGCACCCCCCCAAATGTACCGAGTCTGAGAGCGATTTTGTCCCACCCGGGATACAGATGGGTTAAAAAGAAATTTAATGGGGCCACCATTCAGCAATATGTCTAGACTTGAAGTTTTTTCAAATCATTTGTTCTTAAATTAGGGGAAAGCACATTCTGTAAGGTTACAGAAGATGGACAGCTAGGCAAAAAGACACCAGAGAGAAGGTATGAAGAGTAAACTGCAGAAAGTACTCCAAATAAGAACAATGGAACACTACAAAGAACCTTGCTTAACATCTGCAGTGTATCCCACAAGAATCACTTCAAGTGTAAATATGAGGTTTGCATTGTGAAGATAGTATGAACCTATCTACAGTAGTACTGTACAGTACACATTTCAATATTAACATTCTTAAAAGCTCTTCTGTAAATGAGAACTAAAATTTAACAGCCTAGAATATTTATCTATTCTGTATTTTCAGTATTTAAGAAAAAAATTAAATAAATACCTGTTTAAGGTAGTAAATGACAAGGTTGAGCCTTGCTTCTGGAATGACATCAACTAATGGAGGCAATACTTGCAGTGCTCCTTCTCCACCTCTGAAGACAACCAAGTTATGTCGAACCAAGTCTTGAGCAAATGTTAATGGTGAAGAAGTCACATCCTATAAGACAAAAAATTTATGCACACAGTTTACCATATTTTACTTTCTTGATTATATTTGTTATCTATTATGTTGTCTCTTAGCAACAAGAGCAAAATCTATTTCAAGAATAGTCAGTCTTCAATCACTCAATAAATTACTGTATACAGTACATCAGAAGTATAAAGGATAGTAGTATGAAAGATATATTGAGGGACTAAAATTCACTTTTAAAACAATACCTGTAAAGATCTTAGCTCTTGTTCAGCAGCCTTTCCATTATAGAGACGGAAGTGATTGCATGCCTTGAGATTGATTGCAATAGGAGAATCAGGATAATGTTGGAGATAAACAGCTAGAACTTCTTGTGAAACATCGTAGTAATCTAATTTGTAATAGCAGAGAGCTACATAAACATTCAGCGCCAGGTACTCCCTAGAGAGAAAAATATAATAATAATTTTTCATATACCTGTATTCAAACAAAGTATACCATAATTATGTTGCATGAAGATTAAAAAACTGTCAACAGCCTAAATTATCATTAAATAGTCTCAAACAGTACTTCAGACCAAATTTGTAATAACTATGGGCTGGAAAGAGAATCTAATAACAGGCAAAATAATAATTACATATAAATCTCACAATAATGGACTAATATAGGGGAAGGGAAATTTGTTACCGCCGATTGCCCATTATATAAAAAAATTTTCCCAAAGCATAAAATCATACCAAATTGTGTACAGGACTACTACAAGTGCCCAACACTGGGGTAACATGAAAACAAATAGCTGAGATTACTATGATATACTTTCGGTTTTCACCCTTGGATGACATAACAAAGGAATGTAATTTAAATAAAGCTCATTAAAACAAAGATCACTGCAAGCATGGAAAAAATTAAAGCAAACTGAATACAGCGCTGGAAAACTCTAGCGATCAATCTCAGAATTATTATTATTATTATTATTATTATTATTATTATTATTACAAGCTAAGCTATAACACTAGTTGGAAAAGCAAGATGCTATAAGCACAAGGGATCCAACTGGAAAAAATAGCTCGGTGAGGAAAGGAAACAAGGAAATAAATATACTACAAGAGAAGTAATAAACAATCAAAATAAAATATTTTAAGAACAGTAACAACATTAAATTTGATCCTTTGTACATAAACTATAAAATTTAAAAAAACACAAAAGGAAGAGAAATAGGATAGAAAGCATGCCTGAGTGTACCCTCTAGCAAGAGAGAACTAATCCAAGATAATGGAAGGCCAAGGTACAGAGGCTATGGCACTACCCAAGACTAGAAAACAAAGGTTTAATTTTGGAGTGTCCTTCTCCTAGAAGAGCTGCTTATCATAGCTAAAGAGTTTCTTCTACACTTACCAAGAGGAAACAAGCCACTGAATAACTACATTGCAGTGATTAACCCCTTGAGCAAAAAAGAATTGTTTGGTAATCTAAGTATTGTCAGGTGTATGAGGACAGAGGAGAATATGGAAAGATTAGGCCATAATATTCGGTGTATGTGTAGAAAAGGAAAAATGAGCCGTAACCACAGAGGGATCAAATGTAGTACTCTAGCGGTAGAACTTCTTTCCCAATGAATAAAATAAAACAAAATTGTGAAAAATTTTATATAAGACTACTACAGTATATACGTATTGAATGTGCGAATAAATTTAAATACCCTAAAGTATATCCAAGTATAATATGACTTTTACATACAACAAGATAAAGAATTAAGGCCTATCTTAATTAACTTATCATATCTGTGGTATAAGACAACTGCAAAGTAACAAAACCACCTGTGTATAGGCTACGTTTTGGTTTAGAAAAGACGATGTTATTATAAATGTTGTTTTACTTAATATATCCTTAAAAATTCAAAATAAATAAAATATCATAGCCAATTGTATACTATGTTTTTCCTATACATGACGCCCTAAAGGGAAACCATTGCTTTCTTTACGTTTCAACACCAATCACACTAAACAAACAAAAGCATTTACACATCCCATTGATAACTAATGATACTACTATAATAGCTTTTAGTAAATTGTGGTAGTCTATAATATATTTTAATTTCTGCAATATTTATTTTGAGATATTTTAAACAAGTTTTTGGTAATTATATTATAGTAATACTCTCTATTATTTATATACAGTATATGTATATCCTTGATACTGTAGTGATAGTCTGAGATCAGCTGAAGACAAAATCAGCTGTCAGTGTTTTCATTTTTTCAGCTGGGCTTGTACAGAAAAAAAAATTGATTTCATTGATATAGAATTATTCCTCGAGTAGGCTATTTATTATAAAAATACATCAGTAATAAGGTAAAAATGGTTTCATTACCTTACATGTAAATAAATGAAGTTAATAAATATAAATATCTCAGAACTAATGTAATTCTCCTCCATATGGTGACCTATATGACACCCTGACACAGTTCTAGTTATCTGGATTTGCTATGTTATACAATATTCTGAATCCTTTATAAACAAGTCCATTATTGTGAGGTTATGTTGTACCGACTTGCAAAAGCATTGCACTATAATCCCATTACTAAACCACTAATATACCACAAGTATAAAATATCCAGGATAAAAATACCTTGAACAGCTTTCGATGCTGGTTTAAAAACATATCATTATTTAACACACACTATAATGACAACCGGCTCTAGGACCTTTCATCCCAGGACTGAGAGGGGTGGTTAAGGAGGAAAATTGGTTTAAAAGACTCAGGTTTGTATAGATAGGAAAAATAAAAATAACTTCAAATATCTGTGATTTGTTCTGACACAATATACATATCCTTGTCCGTTAATTAGGGAAACTCACTGTTTGGTGTGTTGAAAGGTCCCTCTGAACCAAACTGGGTTGTTCATTTTCTTTCCTGAAAGTGTACACTGCTTGGTCCTGTACAAGAGCTAAGTGGTAACTTCAGCAACCTCCTAACTCTTTCATAAGGATGAAAGAATGATAGGCCCTGGCCTTTACATGAGTGCATGTACTTGATCAAAATGAAGAAAACCTTCCCCCGAAGAGGATATCAGTTAGGAATCATATACTTGTATCATGATCAATAGGTTGGTATAAATTCCACCATCACCCTTCGTTAAGGGAGGATAAGAGGTACCATTTTAATTGTAAAGAATGGATCTCCAAAGTGTAACTTATTAGCATCAAGTCCAATTCAGCACAAAACAAATTAAGCGGTTTGTCCCCAAGAGTAGGGATAGAAGAATGAAGAATGAAAGAGAAGACCCGGTCAGCCTACCATTCATTCCAAACTTACATGTACATGTTACCATAGAAAAGATGCACTCTGTCCTGTGTGGGAGCTAGGATGGTTACACAACTACTTGAGCAGCCACCACAGGACCAAGCACAAAGGTGTCAAGGGACTTATAGTATGTGCATACTCCTGTAGGTAGAATACACTGAAGTTTGTCTGTCTTTTACCATCTCTGGCCTTCATCATTTGGCCCACTGAGAGATTTCTTTTAAAAGGCCTTGGTGTGGCCTTTCATTAGCTGAGGCGTACACTACGAATCGCCTCACGCAGCCAGAAGAGCTTGTGTTCCTTGGCACTTCTTAGCTCTTTGCAGGTCAGATATAGGAAGTGTTCTTAAAATACTTTACTTTGCAGTTAATTTTAGTCATTCAGAAGGCTTGCTTTGAGCAGAGAAGGAAGGGCTCGTTTATAGAAGAAATGATGATGATACTGCCACTCTAAAACTTTGTCTTCAATACAGCCAATTACTTCGGTTTTTGTTATATTGGGAATTTAACCCCTTTTTCGCTAGTTCAGAAATCTACTTAGTTTTAGATTAAAAGTAATATCTTAGGCCTAACTTATCCAATTTCAAACCCCAACATAAATAATTAAGTGGTAACTAATGGTCCTACTACAACATTCAGTAACGGTTCTGGTGGTACTCAGTTTATCCCAGGTTCAAGATCCTCTCTTCAAATGTCTCCTGATTCCTTGTCTTTTTTTTTTTTTTTTTTTTCGACTAGTTTTAGGTTTTTATTTATCATTTTAAGACTGTTCATATGTTATATTATTGATCAATAATGTTACTATTGTGACTTAATATTTTGTGATACGTCGCGTATTTGGCAGTCTTGAGTTTAATTTATAAATGTTTTGGTCTGTTATTAGGTAAGTTAGGTAGTTTTCTTTGTCATCTTAGATTGTTTATAAGTTATATTACTGATATATTACATTGATGTCCTATCTCTTGACCATTTTTTTTATATTTCTAGTATAACCTGTTTTTCTTTTACGTCAAGTTGTCATGATTACTGTAACAGGTGATAAAACAGTAGAACATGATGTCATAGGAATCAAGTTGGAAGGCGAGGGAGGAAGAGGTCGTTTCCTCCCTTTCTCAGAATTCATGGTCGAGGATTTCTTTACCTAAGGCGACAAGGAGAGTAACAGCGAGGATCAATGATCAACTACGCCTCCAGTAGGTTGGTCTTGGACAGAGAGGGTCACATCAGGCCCTTCCGCTGAGGCAGCTGAGAAAAAAGGCACAGCACCCAAAAACCGCTAGATCTTGCAGCATCTTCTATGTTGATGAAATGCCCTCGAGTCCTATGAAAGACCATAATGTCCTTAGGGCCAGGTCCTTTGTAGCATTATCTCTGAAAATTTCCAGGACTGGCTTACCACAATGAGAAGGGCAGGATATCGCTCCTTTGGTGGAGGTAGGAGATAAGTCCATCTGACTTGCAGCTTACCACGAGGGCAGGGTGGAGTCATTATACTTCTTCGGGTTCCTGCCAGGGGAAGATAGAGAAGGAGCAAAAGCTCAAGTGCTGGAGGGCGAGAACAGAGTACCAGCGACCTTCTTCAATTTCTAGGCAGATCCCAAAGATGAAGAATCTTACTTAAACTTCTTCCTCCTCCTGCCATACCCTAATCACTGCAACACCAGTCACCCTCTACACTCGTCAAAGGGGGATGAGTAAATCCAGTTATATCCAACTCTAAAAGGGCACAAAGAATGGCCAGCCACATCAGTCCTCCTCATGAACCTGATGCACTTGCATCCAAGTATACCTGGGCAAGCCTGCATACCTACACATGGATTCTCAATAATTGTCACCCAAAATCCCTCTGAAAAGCAAAAAGTAAATAGAATAGAAAAGACAGCCAAGATTTGTTAGTACCAGGAGTACTTCCGTATTGCTCAGGGGTTAAAGTCAAAGAGGCTACTCCTTGTACAGGCGGTAACAACCAACACCTCGTTAAAAATTTTAACAGCCAAGTTCCAGCTTTGTTTAAATCATCTTCCTATTAAGGGCCAGGGTTTGTATTTATGTAGGAGCAAACATAAACTACTCTAAAATGATATTTTCATTATAAAATAAATTTTTGAATATACATACCCGGTGAATATATAATAGCTGACGTCTCCGACGGCCCGACAGATTCCAAAAAACTCGCGAGCGATCGCCATGAAGGTTGCGGGTGTGCCCACCAGCGCCGACTATCGGCCAGATACCGCATATACTTCTCAACCACTCCAGTTCTTCTCAGTCCGCAGGGTCTCTATCGGGGAGGAAGGGAGGGCCTTTAATATTATATATTCACCGGGTAAGTATATTCAAAAATTTATTTTATAATGAAAATATCATTTTTAAATATTAAACTTAGCCGGTGAATATATAAATAGCTTATTCACACCCATGGTGGTGGGTAGAGACCAGTATTATAACAATAAAGGCGTATATGCTCAAGAGTTTTTGACAAATATTTCATAAAAACCAACTTAAGTATAGGTACCTGGTAAGGAAGCTGACTCTGATGATTACTCTGCCTCATTAGTCCGCTTTCCTCACGAAGCCCAGCCATCCTCTCAGGATGCTGAAAGACTCCCAGGAGCTGTTATATCCAGGGCGAACACCCCTATAACAGGACCTCATCAATACCCTTAATCTGGGCGCTCTCAAGAAACAACATTTTGACCACCCGCCAAATCAAAAAGATTGCGAAAGACTTCTTAGTCTCCCGTACAACCCAAAATAAGATTAAAAATTTCAAGAGTAGATTAAAAGGATATTGGGATTAAGGGAATGTAGTGGTAGAGCCTTCACCCACTACTGCACTCGCTGCTACGAATGGTCCCAGTGTGTAGCAGTCCTCATAAAGAGTCTGGACATCTTTCAAGTAATATGAAGCGAATACCGACTTGCCTCTCCAAAAGGTCCCGTCCATAATACTTTTAATGGATCTATTTTGCTTGAACGCTACTGAAGTTGCTATCGCTCTAACTTCATGAGCCTTGACTTTAAGTAAATTACGATCCTTCTCACTTAAATGAGAGTGTGCCTCCCGAATCAAAAGTCTAATAAAATAAGACCACGCATTCTTAGACATGGGCAAAGAGGGCTTTTTAACGGAGCACCATAAAGCCTCTGAACAACCTCGTAGCGGTTTAGTTCTGGATAAACAAAATTTAAGAGCTCTAACGGGGCACAGCACTCTTTCAACTTCATTCCCCACAATCTCAGAAAGACTGGGGATTTCAAATGATTTAGGCCAAGGACGAGACGGAAGTTCATTCTTGGCCAAAAAACCAAGTTGAAGAGCTCATACTGCTTTATTAGTGGAGAAGCTGATGTCCTTGCTAAAAGCATGTATCTCACTAACCCTTTTAGCCGAAGCCAAGCTCACCATAAAAAGTGTCTTGAGGGTAAGATCCTTCAGGGAGGCTGAATTTAATGGTTCAAACCTGTCTGACATAAGGAACTGTAGGACCACGTCCAAGTTCCAAGCAGGAGTCGAAATATGACGCTCCTTGGAAGTCTCGAAAGACTTAAGCAGGTCTTGGAGATCTTTGTTATTAGAAAGATCCAAAACCCCTATGCCTGAAAACAGAAGCTGACATGCTTCTGTAGCCTTTAATGGTGGATGCAGAGTGGGAGCGACCGTTTCTCAGATAAAGCAGAAAATCCGCAATCTGCGCTACAGAGGCACTTGGAAGAGGAAATAGAGGAGGACTTGCACCAGTCTCTAAATACCTCCCATTTCGACTGATAGATCTTGATGGTAGAGGATCTTCTAGCCCTCGCGATCGCTCTAGCTGCCTCCTTCGAAAAACCTCGAGCTCAAGAGAGTCTTTCGATAGTCTGAAGGCAGTTAGACGAAGCGTGGGGAGGCTTTGATGAAATCTCTTTACGTGAGGCTGTCGCAAGAGATCCATCCGCAACGGCAGACTTCTTGGAACGTCTACCAGCCATAGAAGTACCTCTGTGAACCACTCTCACGCGGGCCAGAGTGGAGCAACCAACGTCAACCTGGTCCCTTCGTGAGAGGTGAACTTCTGCAGCACCTTGTTTAGGATCTTGAAAGGTGGAAAGGCATAAACGTCCAGGTGAGATAAGTCCAGCAGGAAAGAGTCTATGTGGGCTGCCTCTGGATCTGGAACTGGAAAGCAGTAAGTCGAGAGCCTCTTTGTCAGTGAACTCCCAAAAAGATCTATGGTGGGTTGACCCCATGTCATCCATAGCTTCTCGCACACAGTCTTGTGCAACGTCCACTCCATGGAGATGACTTGTCCTCTTCTGCTGAGGCAGTCCGCCAAGACATTCATTTTTCCTTGCACAAATCTTGTCAAAAGAGAGATGTTACTTGCCTTAAATGGAGTTCCTTCTGATCCATGGACCAAAGACCCGAGCATTCCAGACTGTCCAGTGGAGCTCCCTAACCCAAATCCGATGCATCGGAATACAACACATGGTTTGGGTTCTTGATCGCAAGAGAAAGACCTTCTCGAAGTCTGATGTTGCTGTCCCACCAAGTCAGACATGTCTAGACTGAGTTGGAGATTGGGAAAGAGATACCCTCTAAGCCCTTCTCCTTGTTCCAATGGTTTAGGTGAAATTGGAGAGGGCAAAGGTTGAGTCTCCCCAGAGAGATAAACTACTCCAGCGATGAAAGAGTTCCCACGAGGCTCGTTCAAACTCTTACAGAGCAACTGTTTTTCTCTTGCAAGTGACGGACTTTTAACAGAGCTTGTTCCATTCTTGTGGGAGACGAAAAGGCCCGAAAAATCCGACGCTGTATCTCCATTCCCAAATAAAGAATAGTCTGGGATGGAGTACTGTAAGTTACAACTTCTCTACGTTCACTATGAGACCTAGCTCCTTGGTTAGGTCTAATGTCCATTAGAGGCTCTCCAGACAGCGATTTAATGACGACGCCCTGATTAGCCAGTCGTCAAAATAAAGGGAGGCTCTGAATCCTCAAAAAATGTAGAAAGCTTGCTACATTTTGCAAGGGCCTTGTAAAAACAAGAGGAGCAGGAATGAGGCCGAAGCACAGTGCTCGAAATTGGTACATTACTTTCCCGTCCACAAACCTCAGATGTTGTTGAAAGTTTGGATGAATCGGGATGTGGAAGTATGCATCCTGAAAGTCGAGAGAGACCATCCAGTCGCCTTCCCTTACTGCTGCCAAGACAGATTTGGTAGTCTTCATCGTGAACTTTGTCTTGACAATGAACACATTGAGCGCACTTACATCTTAAGTACTCCTGCAGTGAATGTGGCTACAGATCATTGGAGCCATCCCTGATAGCCTTGTTCATGCATGACATAATTGTACAGCAATACATTGACAGCTGGAGAGACCTTCTTACTTAAGGCTCCCAGGGACCAATCCAACAAATAAAAACTTCAAACACTCGAAAAAAACTCCTAACAGGAGATGGTCTAGCTCTGAAGCAGACCATAAAATCTTGGATCGTCTCATGGCTAGACGACGAGGAGAGTCCACTAGGCTTAAGAAGTCTCCCTGGGCAGAGGCAGGTACTCCCAAGCCGAGAACTTCTCCTGTGTCACACCAGACGCCCGAGCGAGAAGCTAATTAAGAAGGAGGAAAAGCAAAAGCAGACTTTCCTAAACTTCTCCTAGATTCCAACCAGTCTCCCAGTAAGAGCATGGCCCTCTTGGAAGAACAAGAGAGAACTGACTTCGTAAATGTAGGAGTTGAAGAAAGTCATGCCAAGAGTAAACTCAGACGGCGGAGCAGCCGTTACAAAACGAGTAGGACAAAATTTCACTAAAGAAATTCAAAATTATAAAACAAGGGATTGTTGGACCACCCTAGGTTACTCCTCTTCTGAAAGACTCCCCAAAGGAACATTAGTTGAAAGGGGGTCATCAACTTCTTCAGAAGGCACATCATCTGATAAATCTAAAGTCTTGCGAGAAGGAGATTTATATTCAGAATGACGTGAAGGAAAAGCCTGACAGGCTACTTCAACTTGTATATGAACAGAAGTTAAAGCTGGAGGGTCGATGTCACGTTGTGACTGCAGAGAATGTTATTCTACTACACGTCGTGACAGAAGTAACTGACGTTCAAACGTCCCGTAGTAACAGCGGTGACTGCTGTTCGATGCTATATCGTGACTACGATGACTGACCCTCGACGTCACGTCATGTCTACGGTGTCTACCGCTCAACGTCACGTCATGTCTACGGTGTCTACCGCTCAACGTCACGTCGTGTCTACGGTGTCTGCAGCTCAACGTCACGCTGTGACTGCGGTGGCTGACGTTCAAAGCGATCAAAGTTACATCGAGATTTATGCTCCGCATCTCGTTTAACAGCAAAGCTGTCACTAGGGATAACGTCAGCGTGGCGTAACAAAGCTCGTTTAGAAGGTTGAAGACCCGAATCACGTATCCCAGAACCGTGACGTACAAAAAGCAAAGGATCCTTTCGCACAGGAACAGGATCGAAAGCTTCTATTAAAGAAGAAAGCTTTGACAGCATATCTTGCAAAACACTTAACTTCAGATCAACCTGTGACTGCGGTGGTTGACGTTCAAACGTCACGTAGTAACAGCGGTGACTGCTGATCGATGCTATATCGTGACTACGGTGACTGACACTCGACGTCACGTTGTGTCTACGGTGCCTACCGGTCAACGTCACGTCGAGTCTGTGGCAGAAACGTCTGTACATGAACGTCATCGCTATGAACGGGACTCTTATGATGACTACAGCTAGGATGTTGAACTTGTTCTGAAGGAACTAATAAACGTTTCAACCGTCTCGAAACCTTACGCCCAGGCTTTTAAAGAGACGAATCATCGGAAGACGAGGAGAAACTTCGTCTCTCCTGTCTTATGGCAAGGACGTGCTTGACGAGCAACGTCTGATACCTTTGAGGGAACGTCTGTTCGTTGGTTTACACTCCTCACTCCCT
The DNA here is from genome assembly GCF_036898095.1 of Palaemon carinicauda. Lineage (NCBI taxonomy): Eukaryota > Metazoa > Arthropoda > Malacostraca > Decapoda > Palaemonidae > Palaemon > Palaemon carinicauda. Next base: position 66,003,250 of record NC_090725.1, read on the forward strand.
TAGGTCTTACGACATTCCTTCTCCCTGGTGCAGGGGAGCCTGAAAGAGGTCTCGGACTAGGCAAGCGACAAGCACGAACAAACGAACCCTCCGCAACACAGAACATGTTTTTTGCACTTACTTCACTGATATCGCATTTTTTAATAATTTCACATTAGACATGAATAAAACTGATTTCTACCTGAAGCACGCAATTCTCCCTTAAATCAAAAGGTTAGAATTGCGAAATGAGTCGTATAATGTAAGCACATTAGTACAAAATGAAACACACATGCAAAAATCAATAAACATATACATATACAGTGAACCCTCGTTTATCGCGGTAGATAGGTTCCAGACGCGGCCGCGATAGGTGAAAATCCGCGAAGTAGTGACACCATATTTACCTATTTATTTAACATGTATATTCAGACTTTTAAAACCTTCCCTTGTACGTAGTACTGTTAACAAACTACCCTTTAATGTACAGAACACTTAATGCATGTACTAACGTACTCTAAACTAAAACAGGCACAAATATTAAAGGCAACTTTATATCATGCGTTTCCTAAACACGCCAAAAAGCACGATAAAAAATGGCAACCAATGTTTTGTTTACGTTTATCTCTGATTATAATGAAGAAACAAACGCATTTACACATTTGTGTATAGGTTAGTTTTTGCATAGATTATATTGATTATTCAGAACAGTATGTTGATTTGGTTATTACTAATGTTTTACTTAGTTTTTCTTAGGACTTCCAAATGAAATGTTTTTCTTTATGACGCCGCCTGAAACGACGGCGTCATAAAGTACGCTCAGTAAACAAACTAAGGAATTTAACGCGCATGATGAAAGTGATAAATAATGATATTACAGTAAAAGCTTTTATAAAATATGTTATTACAAATATTATTTACCATATCTATATAAAATCATACATACGTAGCAAAGCAGGAAAACAATCTACGAGAGAGAGAGAGAAAGAGAGAGAGAGAGAGAGAGAGAGAGAGAGAGAGAGAGAGAGAGAGAGTTGTTTTACATACGTAAATGTAAATTTTAAACAAAAAAAATAGCCCCATTACATATAAAATAGATTACAAATATTTTACTTTATCATATTACAGTAGTCTGAATAATACTGTAAAGTTCAGTACAGTATGTTGTTGTTATAGTCGTGGCGATGAAATTCTCACGAAACAAAAACACGCCATTTGATTACAACAGCTGATTCATTCTCTCTCTCTCTCTCTCTCTCTCTCTCTCTCTCTCTCTCTCTCTCTCTCTCTCTCTCTCTCTCTCTCTCTCTCTCTCTCTCGTGTTATACAATACTTACATTTAGATGAAGAAACTAAAATTAGTTTTCTTAGTGTCAATTAAATACGAAACGAAAAAATTAGGCCGAGTCTAAATCCATCTCAATCATAGCTAAAAATACGGCATCCGATTTCATCAGCAAACCACTATTTTTTGGGAAATATCATTTTATTCCAGAAAATTGCCACTCTTTAAATAGTTAATTGCACATTAAGAAAGCGTGTACTTTTGTTTTTAAATTTCGGGTGTGTTTTAAAAATCGAGTATTGTTGACTTCTTTTTGTTTTACTTTTGGCTGTGAATAGATCAGCTGTCATCTAGCTGCCGCTCTTGAGTGTGTACGAATACAGTACACTAACAAAGTATCGTTTATAACATTTCTTAACTTATTCAAACCGTCTACAGTATACAGTTGATATTACATAAGCACCAATGTGTTATAACCTATCAAATTTTTTTGTTTATTACATTTAAACCCCCCTCTATCTCTCTCTCTCTCTCTCTCTCTCTCTCTCTCTCTCTCTCTACCTCTCTCTCTCTCTCTACCTCTCTCTCTCTACCTCTACCTCTCTCTCTCTCTGTGGGCTACTTTTCACTACCTCCCATTCCTTACCTCTCTCTATCTCTCTAAAAAATGATATCTTTGTTGCTCCTCAAAGTTTCATTTATATTGAAAATCAATCATGATTCAATTTTCCTTACTTTCTCCAATCTCGCACCATCGGTCACATCGCGGTATTTTCGATATTTCCGGAAAATCCGCGATATATGTATATACATGGGTTATGAAAAAAATCCGCGAAGTGGTGAATCCACGATGGTCGAACCGCGAAGTAGCGAGGGTTCACTGTATATCGAATAAAACGGAAATATATAAAGTTAAAAAGATCAGTGACTGGGGATGAGACTAAACACTAGTTCACTAAGGACTACATTTCCAATCTCTCACCGTACAGTGCCTTGGGATGAGAATAAAAACTAAAACGTTTTATCCTCTCTCCCCGTACAGAGACTTGGGACGAGAGTAAAAAACTGAATCGAGAACAACGTTACTCGCTCCCAAACTCCTTGTACAGAGACTTGGGACGAGAATAAAGATCGGATCGTTCTCTCTCTCTCTCTCTCTCTCTCTCTCTCTCTCTCTCTCTCTCTCTCTCTCTCTCTCTCTCTCTCTCTCTTGTCACTCACAAGAGAATGGCCCACTCACTCTTCGTCAATAACAGGTTATTTGACTAAAGGAAAAAACTGAAAGGACTAAGAAATTGAAAATTAACATGTTCCTTTAAATTAGTATCTAAAAAACTTCAGTTTGAAAGAAGAATGAACAAAACGTCAAAATCGATTTACTCTTTCTTTCTCTCTCTTCTTTCTCTATCGTAACGATAGAGTGCAAACTGTGTAGCATAAATAAACCAAACGTTAGTTCATCTTTGAAAAACAGCACGAAGACTATTCAAAGAATAAATTTCTTAAAATATTTTCTAAAAATATTCATCTCATCACTCTTACAGAGCAACTGTTTTTATCTAAACAAAAATAAAAGTTGAATGGGCTCAACGTTGTTTAACTTCGTTTTCCAAGTCAGGACCGCCTACAAAGAATAGGTAAAGGCCGCATATAAACAAAAACATAAAATTTATCTCGATGTTTAGTATAAATGGAAAGCTAATCGAAGAGGCCTAATAAAGGCGGGTGAGATATAAAATATATAGAGGTAAATCTATAAATATCAACAATAATTTATAAAGTGATAAAATAATTACTAAAAGCCTTTAACACACTTCCGTACACTGAGGGAAGGGTCGGCCATCTTTTCTCTATGGAAAAACCAGAGCGAGATTAAAAAAGCAAGGGCAAAAAAACTTTTCCTCTCCTTTCAAAAGCATTTCTTTTGAAGATGGTATTGAATAATCCAACATGGCGAAAGCAATAAAACCAAAACCAAGTACTTCACCAATTCCGTAGAAAACTCGAGGTCTAGAGCGAGCGGAACCAATGTTGTCGGTGACACCGACAGAGAAGAACTGGAGTGGTTGAGAAGTATATGCGGTATCTGGCCGATAGTCGGCGCTGGTGGGCACACCCGCAACCTTCATGGCGATCGCTCGCGAGTTTTTTGGAATCTGTCGGGCCGTCGGAGACGTCAGCTATTATATATTCACCGGCTAAGTTTAATATTTAAAAATATTGTATATTTCAAGACAACTAAGCTATGTATAATGCAAAAGGGTTAATGCTCTTTTTGCAAGACTTGAAGGACATGGAATAACTCATAATAAAATATCATCACAAACCTATTGTCTAACAATATCCGTTTGTATATATCAATTGCTTCTTGGTAGTGAGATCGCAAGTAATGAATAGAGGCTAGGCTGAGTTGATCTTCAATTACATCCTCCAACTGCTGGTGATGCATCATTAATCTCTTCTCATCATTGAACTTATGTGCCAAGTGGAAAAAGATCCTGGTTCGTAAGGGAGACTTTGGAGCTTTTTCTGCTGCCTAAGAAAAGTGAAATGAATAAGCTTTTAACAATCTCCTTTATGAGAAGTAAAATATTTGTAAAATATTTTAACAATATATATTGTAACCCAAAATATTTTTACAATTCCTTTTTTCCATACTAAATAAAAATATATATTCCTTATAACTCCTATAAAAATAAAAAAAAATATAAGCACTAATCATTATTCATTACTGTAAAATATTATCATCAATACTGTTTCAAAAAGTCAATTAGAATCAAAAACAAAATTGTAGATTCTTACTACTTGTAGAGTATTTACTATTTAAAAATTAAAAAAGATTATAAATACCAGTATGAAAAAGATTAAAAAATAAAATGACATTTTAAAGTTTGTATTTTTCCTAACAATACAAACCTGGATTTCTTTACATACGAAAAGAAATCAGCATAAACTGGCTTTCGGCTATAATAACTTTTGATGAGTTGTCAATGACTATTACAGTTGTTACCAGTGGTAGTGGAGATAAACCATCACCCAACTTACTCATACCTTTTTCATTTTGATCGTAGACGGGATTTTGTTCTAGGGGTTATGTTTAAAGGTTCAAATGCTGCTCATGAATGGCAGAGGCAAGGGACAGTGACATTACCATATCATTCAGGACAATGCCCTAGAGATTGGCCATATATACAAATGATAAGCACCCAAGCCCCCTTTCAACTCAAGGTAAGACCAAAGAGTGCCAGGCAATGGCTGCTGATGACTCAGCAGATAGACCTATAGGCTCCCTCAAACTCCCCATCCTTAGCTCACAAGGATGGTGAGGTTGCAGCGACCAAAGAAACTAACGAGTCTGAGTGAGACTAGAACCCCAGCCTGGCATTCACCAGTCAGGGACGTTACCCTATCAACCACCACAACCGGGTAAAGTAAAGTACTGTGTGTACAAAGCTTTCCGTGTTTGTATTGTTAGGAAAAATACAAATTACTTCAAAAATATGTCAATTGTTCCTACACATACAGTAATACAAAATGTTATTTTTATTAATAAAATAAATTTTTGAATATACTTACCCGATAATCATGTAGCTGTCAACTCCGTTGCCCGACAGAATTCTATGGAGGGATACGCCAGCTATCACAATACTAGAAGGGGGTGTACTTACCAGCGCCACCTGTGGCCAGGTACTCAAGTACTTCTTGTTGACACCTCCTCAATTATTCCTCGGTCCACTGGTTCTCTCTGGGGAGGAAGGGAGGGTCGATTAAATCATGATTATCGGGTAAGTATATTCAAAAATTTATTTTATTAATAAAAATAACATTTTTCAATATTAAACTTACCCGATAATCATGTAGCTGATTCACACCCAGGGAGGTGGGTGAAAACCAGTGTACAAGATTAAAGGATAGCTAAGTATCCCATATTTCATATAACAGTTATCTCAAATAACAATGAAATAATAAGTACCTGGTAAGGAAGTCGAATAGAACCGTTACTCTGCCTCTTTATTTAAAGTTCGTCTTCCTTACTGAGCGCAGCGTTCCTCTTGGAGGCTGAATCAACCCAAAGGTGCCAAAGTACACGGGGTTGCAACCCCTACTAAAGGACCTCTACCAAACCTTTAACCCAGGCGCTTCTCAAGAATGAATAGACCACCCGCCAAATCCAAGGATGCGGAAGGCTTCTTAGCCTACCGTAACAACCATAAAAACAACAATAAAAGTATTCAAGAGAAAGGTTAAAAAAGGTTATGGGATTAAGGGAATGTAGTGGCTGAGCCCTCACCTACTACTGCACTCGCTGCTACGAATGGTCCCAGGGTGTAGCAGTTCTCGTAAAGAGACTGGACATCTTTCAGATAAAATGATGCAAACACTGACTTGCTCCTCCAATAGGTTGCATCCATTATGCTCTGCAGAGAACGGTTTTTGTTAAAGGCCATCGAAGTAGCTACGGCTCTTACTTCGTGGGTCCTTACCTTCAGCAATGCAAGGTCTTCCTCCTTTAAGTGAGAATGTGCTTCTCTGATCAGAAGCCTTATATAATACGAAAGCCCATTCTTGGACATGGGTCTCGAGGGTTTCTTGATGGCACACCATAAGGCTTCTGACTGTCCTCGAATAGGTTTAGACCTCTTAAGATAATATTTGAGAGCTCTGACAGGGCAAAGAACTCTCTCTAGTTCGTTACCTACCATGTTGGAGAGGCTAGGTATTTCGAACGATCTAGGCCAAGGACGTGAAGGAAGCTCGTTCTTTGCTAGGAATCCAAGCTGAAAAGAACATGTTGCAGATTCGGTTGTGAAACCAATGTTCTTGCTGAAGGCATGAACCTCACTGACTCTCTTAGCTGTTGCAAGGCAAACGAGAAAAAGAGTCTTGAGGGTAAGGTCCTTGAAGGAAGCTGACTGGAGAGGTTCGAACCTAGATGTCATAAGGAACCTTAAGACTACGTCTAGATTCCAGCCTGGAGTGGAAAAACGACGTTCTTTAGACGTCTCAAAAGACTTGAGAATGTCTTGAAGGTCCTTGTTGGAAGACAGGTCCAAACCTCTGTGGCGGAGAACTGAAGCCAACATACTCCTATATCCTTTAATCGTAGGTGCTGAAAGGGATCTCTCATTCCTAAGATGTAGAAGGAAGTCAGCTATTTGGATCACAGAGGTATTGGTAGAGGATATTGAATTGGCTCTACACCAGCTTCGGAAGACCTCCCACTTAGACTGGTAGACTCTACGAGTGGAAACCCTTCTAGCTCTGGCAATCGCACTGGCTGCCTCCTTCGAAAAGCCTCTAGCTCTAGCGAATCTTTCGACAGTCTGAAGGCAGTCAGCCGAAGAGCGTGGAGGCTTGGGTGCAACCTGTCTACGTGAGGTTGACGTAGAAGGTCCACTCTTAGAGGTAGAGTCCTGGGGAAGTCGACTAGCCATTGAAGTACCTCTGTGAACCATTCTCTTGCAGGCCAAAGGGGAGCAACCAGCGTCAGCCGTGTCCCTTCGTGCGAGACGAATTTCTGCAGAACTTTGTTTATTATCTTGAACGGAGGGAATGCGTACAGGTCGAGATGGGACCAGTTCAGTAGAAAAGCATCCACATGAACTGCTGCAGGGTCTGGAACAGGGGAACAATACAGCGGAAGTCTCTTGGTTATGGAGGTGGCAAACAGATCTATGGTAGGTTGACCCCACAAGGTCCAAAGTCTGTTGCACACACTCTTGTGGAGGGTCCATTCCGTGGGAATGACCTGATTCCTTCTGCTTAGGCGATCTGCTGAAACGTTCATATCGCCCTGGATGAACCTCGTGACCAGAGTGAGGTTTAGACCTCTTGACCAAATGAGGAGGTCCCTTGCGATCTCGTAAAGGCTCCTCGAATGGGTCCCTCCTTGCTTGGAGATGTAAGCCAAGGCTGTGGTGTTGTCTGAGTTCACCTCCACCACTTTGCCTAGCAGGAGGGACTTGAAGTTCAGCAGGGCTAGATGAACTGCTAGCAGCTCCTTGCAGTTGATGTGGAGTAATCCTTGTTCCTCGTTCCACATTCCCGAGCATTCCCGTCCGTCCAAGGTTGCACCCCAGCCCGAGTCCGATGCATCTGAGAAGAGATGAAGATTGGGGGTCTGAATGGCCAATGATAGACCCTCCTTGAGAAGGAGGTTGTGCTTCCACCACAGGAGAGTGGTCTTCATCTCTTGGTTGATAGGGATAGAGACTGCTTCTAGAGTCGAACCCTTGTCCCAATGAGCTGCAAGATGGAATTGAAGAGGGCGGAGGTGGAGTCTTCCTAGCTCGACAAACAGGGCCAGTGATGAGAGGGTCCCTGTGAGACTCATCCACTGTCTCACTGAGCAACTGCTCCTCTTCAGCATGCTCATGATGCACTCTAGGGCTTGGCTTATCCTGGGGGCCGATGGAAAAGCCCGAAAATCCTGACTCCGAATCTCCATTCCCAGGTACACAATGGATTGGGAGGGAATGAGTTGAGACTTCTCTATATTGACTAATAGACCTAGGTCTCTGATTAAGTCTAAAGTCCAATTGAGGTTCTCCAGACAACGACGACTCGTGGAGGCTCTCAACAGCCAGTCGTCTAGGTAGAGGGAGGCTCTGATGTTCGACAAGTGTAGGAATTTTGCTACATTCCTCATCAGATGAGTAAAGACCATAGGAGCTGTGCTTAGGCCAAAACACAGGGCTTGGAATTGATAGACAACCTTTCCGAAAACGAATCTCAGGAAAGGTTGGGAGTCTGGATGAATAGGAACGTGAAAGTATGCATCTTTCAAGTCCAACGAGACCATCCAGTCCTCCTGTCTGACCGCTGCTAAGACCGACTTGGTCGTCTCCATCGTGAACGTCTGCTTGGTGACATACTCGTTGAGAGCGCTGACGTCCAGCACCGGTCTCCAACCTCCTGTCTTCTTGGCCACAAGAAAGAGACGGTTGTAGAAGCCCGGGGATTGATGGTCCCGGACTATAACCACTGCCTTCTTCTGCACAAGTAGCGACACCTCCTGTTGCAATGCTAGCCTCTTGTCCTCTTCTTTGTAGTTGGGAGAGAGGTTGATGGGCGATGTGGTCAGAGGTGGTTTGAGGCAGAATGGAATCCTGTAACCGTTCCTCAGCCAACTGACAGACTGTGCGTCTGCACCTCTCTTCTCCCAGGCTCGCCAGAAGATCTTGAGTCTGGCTCCTACTGTTGTCTGGAGAAACGGAGAGTCAGTTTTTTCCCTTAGATGTCCTGGATCTTTTCCTAGACTTGCTCCTGTGAGAGTCTGGACGGGAGCTTCCTCGGCTGGGGGCTCTACCACGAAAGGGCGGTATGAACCTCGTAGCAGGGGTATCAGCCACTGGGGAGCGATAAGTCTTGGGGACTGAGGTGGCAACCTTAGACTTACGAGCCGATGAGGCTACAAGATCGTGCGTATCCTTTTGTATCAGGGCAGCAGACAAGTCCTTAACTAGCTCTTCGGGAAAGAGGAACTTCGAGAGCGGAGCAAAAAGTAGTTGTGACCGTTGGCAAGGTGTAATGCTGGCGGAAAGGAAGGTACACAGTTGTTCCCTTTTCTTCAACACCCCTGATACAAACATCGACGCTAGCTCGCCCGATCCATCTCTGATGGCCTTATCCATGCAGGACATTAATAGCATGGCAGAATCTTTGTCCGCAGGAGAGGTTTTCTTGCTGAGGGCCCCCAGGCACCAGTCGAGAAAGTTGAACATTTCAAATGCTCTGAACATCCCTTTCAGTAAGTGATCCAGGTCTGAGAAGGTCCAACAAACCTTCGAGCGTCTCATAGCAGTTCTCCGAGGCGAGTCTACCAGACTTGAGAAGTCAGCCTGGGCAGAGGCAGGTACTCCCAAGCCTGGTGCTTCCCCTGTGGCATACCAAACGCTCGCTTTCGAAGTGAGCTTCGTTGGAGGGAACATGAAGGAAGTCTTGCCAAGGTGTTGTTTAGACTGCAGCCACTCCCCTAAGATCCTTAAGGCCCTCTTAGAGGATCTAGCTAGGACAAGCTTAGTATAGGTGGACTTAGCTTGTTGTACGCCCAGCGAAAACTCAGATGGCGGAGAGCGGGGAATAGCAGAGACAAAGTGGTCTGGGTAAATCTCCCTGAGTAGAGCCAAGACCTTACGAAAATCAATAGACTGTGGAGAAAGCTTGGATTCGTCCACGTCTGATGAGGGATCAAGGTGTGCCTCCTCATCATCCAACACCTCATCACCCGAGTGCAGCGAAGAGATCGGACAAGAATGCTGAACCGCAGAGTCAGAACGGGTAGGAACAATAACAGTGGTTTCCTCTTCCAGAGACTGTTGAGGGAAAACCTGAGGCTCAGACTGCAAAGGCTGAACAACAGACGAAGCAGAAGGAAGGCGCATGGGTGGAGGAGGTTGACTCCTAGCAAGAGAGGTTGAACCCAAGGATAGCGCTTGCTGAGCGGAGGAAGGAGGCGGAGTAGCACGTTCCTGTTCCTGTGAGATGAGCGGAGCATGATGAGGTTGAGGTTGCGCAGAACAAGGTAAAGTTCTCGCAAGCTGAGGCTCCTTAGGCGCAAGTCCAGGGTGTAGAGGAGCTTGCCTTGAGGAGGGTTGAACTCGCTGCAGCGAGAGCTGAGGAGACTGACTCATGGACGGGAGAGGTTGTTGTACCTCAACCGAGAGTTGCACCACTGGTGGAGCAGCAAGGGGAGGCGGAGGAAGAGTGGAATAATCCTCCTGATCCCAAAGTAAAGGTTGCCTTAAAGAAGGCTGAGGCTGAACACCACTGGGAACAGCGAACTCAGAAAGTGGCTTAACATCGTACGCCTGGCAGATGGTGCTGCGACCAGGCGGAGCGAGCGCAGGCGGGGCGAGCGCAGGCGGAGCGAGAACAGGCGGAGGGAGTGTAGGCGGAGGCGGAGGTGCAACACTCTCAGCCCGACACTCACGCATCAAGTCCGAAAGCTGTGCTTGCATGGACTGAAGCAGAGTCCACTTGGGATCGGCAGAAACGATGGTAGACTGAGGTAAAGCCTTAACAGTCGAGCTCTGTTGTGGCAGAACCTTACTCCTCTTGGGCGGAGTACAGTCGATAGATGACTGAGGCGAGTCAGAGCTGAGCCAATGACTGCAACCTGGCTGAGCACTCGCGGACTGGACTCTACGTTTAAGCGGTCTCGAGACCTGAGACCAACGTTTCTTCCCTGACAGTTGATCAGCGGACGAGATAAAGACGGGCTCAATCGTCTGCAGGTGGGAGTGACGGTCTTTGGAAGACACGCCCGCAACCACCGAGGATAGTTCTGTGCGCCTAACAAGGCCTGCCGAACCCTTATGCCCTTCGACATTGCTTCTCCCCTGGGCATGGGAGCTTGCAAGAGGTCCCGGACTGGGAGGACGACTGGCTCGCACAGAAAAATCCTCACGCACCACACTGGCACTAACACTAGCACTTGGCACTGCACCGACACTAGCACACGTCACAGCACTGGCACTAACTCCACCCACTGCACTCTTGACCTTCAGTTCTTTAACTTCGGCCATCAGAGACTTATGGTCACTTACCACTGACTCTACTTTATCGCCTAAAGCCTGAATAGCACGCAAAACAACTGACATATCAGGCGGAGGGCACACAGTAGGTTCGGGGGTAGCCACTACAGGGGTAGGAAAAGGTAGGGGATCATGAGGTGAGGAAAACAGTGAAGAGTGAGAAGAACTCCTCCTAACTCTACCTCTCTCTAACTTAGTTGAATATTTCAAAAGACGGACAAATTCCAATTCCGAAAGTCCGGCGCATTCCTCACATCGATTTTCTAACTGACAGGGCCTGTCCCTACAGTCAGAACAAGCGGTGTGAGGATCTACCGAGGCCTTCGGAATACGCCTATTGCAAGACCTACATCGTCTATGGGAGGGGGCTTGCGAAATGTCAGACATCTTGAATCCAAAGAGTTAGCCAAAGGGGGTTCCAAAAACAAGCAAAAATCGTTAACCGTTAATCAGGACTATATAAAAGCTATCTAGCTAATATAAGAAGGTTTCCAGTAAAGCGACAGCCGTTAATCTGAGAGAATACTTCACCAATTATCCGTGAATAAACTCGAAGACCATAAGCGTATCCCAGAACGTCTTGCCGGAAGCACGACAGAGGAATAATTGAGGAGGTGTCAACAAGAAGTACTTGAGTACCTGGCCACAGGTGGCGCTGGTAAGTACACCCCCTTCTAGTATTGTGATAGCTGGCGTATCCCTCCATAGAATTCTGTCGGGCAACGGAGTTGACAGCTACATGATTATCGGGTAAGTTTAATATTGAAAACTTTACGTTCTTTACATAGGAGACTCAGACTTCGGCGGGTGGAAGTTCCTTCAACCAGCAGAAACTTTAAATCCAGGATTTCTGCATCCGAGCATGATAATGCAGATCTAGCAAACCACTAGCTTGTCAATACCAATGGGTTGACGGCCCAATCAAAAGTAAACATGAGTGCAAGAATGTAACAGTGACTGTCAAGGATATGTATAAACAACAGCTGTTCCGACACAAATACAAACCCTCATTCTTTAAAAGGAGTAACTTAGCGTAGCCGGGTGTTCACAGCCAAGTGAGGTAGAAGCCAATCCCCCGGCTAGCGGGTGATAGCAGGAGAGGCCACGCATAGCATGCACACTCACTCATGTACTCCTCCACTTTTGACTTGGCTGTCAGAAAGAGAATGGGTGTGTGTCGCTCCTCCATCTTGGGTTTAACCAGCATAACTAACTGTCTCACTCGTTTTCTTTTCAGGTGTGTTTGCGCTGTTTTCCAGAGGAAACCGCATACAGACTTGCCCGAGTATGAATGGCCATTCTTGTGGCATATTACCTTCCCCGCTGCATAAAACATGGATATTCTTTACCGTATCTGAAAGTTGTAGTATTTACATTCTACTGAGAAACATCTGGCCTATTTCATTTTTAGTTACTCTCCCCTCAAAGCTGACATCAATTTGTTTGTTTTATAAAGAGATGTTTTCCTTCTGTATCTCTTATTTCTTGACCAAAAAAATGTCAACATCTAAAAAAAGAAATCTCTTTAAACATAGCATAAAATAAGAACATGATATATATCCCGCTCTAATTCCAGTCCTCTTCAATTTATCAAAAAATTCACCATGGTCAGAATGAAAAAAAAGGATGACAGCTCTGATTGATTTATGAGCTAACTGAACCGGTTCAGAGAGAGGAAAACATTTCCTGTTTGATTGTAGTGCTTCAAACTAACAAATAAAAATCTTAGTTTATCATAATTGAACAAATTTCAAATCACGTGATGGTATATCTAAAAAGATTTTAATTATAACAAAATACAAAATTTTTTCATTAAAAGATAAGGAAGTTACTGATTATCGTAAATTCTATATAAATTTTAATTTCCTTATTTTTCTACACTGAAATAACAATTCTTCTAACAACAAGTTTTCAATCATACAATAATTAAATAACAATAAGCTAATTTCCATATCTTTACCTTTTTTCATAGAGATAGAGAAAGAGAGAGAGAATATTTTCTTTTTAACTGCAATGCAAATTCATATTTTTCATCAGCACTATATATTACATAGAAAATATTACTTAATCAACTGGGCCCTTGAACCAGAGAGGGAAAGGGATATATCAGGTCCTTAAGTACATGAGAAGAAACCAAGGGAGCACATTCTTGACTAACCAAAGTGTGCATTTGTGTAAGAACAGTCTCAAATGGTACTATCGTCTCTATTGAATAGACATGTTGATAGAGGGAGGTGTAGATGTCCAGTGTCCTAGAAGTATGGGAGATGGAGGTTGACAAAGCTCCTCCATCAATCTTGGAACAGAAAGTGTAGGGACCAGGGCCCAACTCCTAGCCTCGGAGAGCCGTAACAAGAGGCCGGGAACCACTTAGATGACATCCTTCCCACTCAAGAGAGGTGGTGTCAAAACGAGCCCCATCCCTGTGACTATGGTTGGCCTTCCTGGACTTCTTTGCCTTCTTCCTCCCCTTCTTCATCTGAAAAGGAAAATCAGAATCGGTCATAGGTCAAAGAGGACGATGACAGGGAGGAGGAGGATGAGGAGGAATAACGTGCACATATCTTCCTCTTCCTAGTTCTCACTCAAAAGAGGTCAAGATCTGAATGATGGTCAACATTCCCCAGAAGGAAGAAAACACATGGGTTGCTCTAAGAAGAGCCATAACACTGGGGCACACTGTCACAGGGGGAGGAGAAGGGACACTCACAGGGTCCCGCGACCACAAAATGAGTGGGGCTGGAAGCACAATCAGTGACATTGAGGGAGAAAGAACAGGCCCCAGACCCCCTGGCACAATGGTCAGGGCAACAAGCACCAGGGAATGGGTGGGGATCACACCAGGGATAGGGGCAACAGAAAGCTTTTTACCTTTCCTTTGCTCTTACCTTTTATGGCCACGGGAGCCACGGCTTCGAAACAGACACCTTAGCACGCAGGTCAGGGGCTACCTTACCAGACTTACCCTTAACCTTTAATTAAGGGAACCAGAGTGTTCCCAGACACAGGGAGAACCACCAAGCGTTTCACCACTGGCGTCACTGGGGACACTCAAGACACAAAATGCACAGTGGGAGCCAGGAGAAAGGTAACCTTAACTACCAACTTGCTCAAAAAAGTCATGAATGGCTTACCTGAAAGACCAAACTTTCCTTAGATCAAACTCATCGTCAGCAGCCTATACGGTCAAAGTCGAGGATTCTCCAGCCTCCGAAGAGGAGCGTTGAACACCAGGTGTTCCTCACACACCAACTAAAGCTGAAAACTCAGCAAATGTTGATTCGAGTCCTCCTGATACCTACAGAATACTCCTAGGGGACCGATCCAGGGGAGTATGGACAGGCACAACAGCAGCAACAACCCCTGAGAAAACAGAAGCGATACTCCCCGGGGACCAATCCAGGGGCATACGCACAGGCGTGTCAGCAGCAGTAGCACCCCCTGATAAGACAGAAGCGGCAAAGGACTTCCCCGGAGTCTTCTTGGGAGTTGCCCAGTCCAATCCTGATGAACACTTTGCACGTTTCCTCCCGTTCAGTGTGTACGCATGCCACTGCACAGGAGGCCACGACCTACACTCAGAATAAGAGGATGACTGCGAACAGTCATGCCCCCTACAAGATGTACAAGAGGAGTGAGGATCAACAGATGGTTTAATCATAAACCAGTTACAGTACTTACTTACCTCCCCCGCCAAACACGAACTTCTTGCTTCCAATCCATTACAACCAATCATTCACTACCTGAACGAAGAGACAGATATTAGACAGTTTAACTTCAAGGAGCTGTCTGCACATCTGTAAACGACAGCAGCTAAAACAAAAGCGAGGTTTCTCCGACTGGAAAGGGATTGGGCGCCTTGCCTCACTTCCTACCCAGTTGGATAACTGCTCATTATCAAACTTTAACGAATGATTCCAACTCGCACTGAACCGATATCCCTAATTATAGACAAGGGTTGGTGTGTGGCATAAGGAACAAACCTTTCTTGTAATTCTTCTGCGTCTGCATACATCAGTTCCCATAGTTCTTTATTGTTCTTTAACTCACATAATGGTGAGGATATGTAAACACCCTGGGTGGGCTTGAAGCATATGAACATTGGGGAAGATTCATAATTAATATATGTTACTATATCATATGGAATTAAAAAAGTTACAAAAACTGTAGGGTTTAGTTGCAGAAAAATAATTCTAATGATCTGTTTGAAACTACTAATGTATACTTACTTCTTCAGCTTCAGGGTACATCCCAAGATAGAAATAACAACATGCTAAACTTATCCAGTTCTCAGGTACTGGATTTTTATGATTTTTAGTTAGTTTTTCAAATTCTATTAATGCACGTTTGTAATCTCCAAGATGAAAAGCACAATATCCAATCCACTGATCAGTTAGGTCATCAGCATTCCCACTGTTTCGCTGAAACTATAATAATAAAAGAATTACAAAAACAAAAGTATGAGGAATATCCTTTTTTAAGAAACCGTAAAAATCAATTATTGTAGAGTATTAGCATAAATTATAGTTCTAAGCATAATATTATAAAGTCTGCAGTAAAAAGTAAATAACTGTATATCCATCCTTTTTCCATTTAATGGAAGTACAAAGATATAAGCAAATACCAAATTAAATTACCAGTAAAACGGTGTAACTACTGCGCTATAAAAAGCTCTACTCTTTGCATTCCTTTTCATATATCTTAGTGTGAATGAAAGTGCCAAACAGAGAGTATGATAGTTTTGGTTCTAAGAAATTTTCAATACAGTATTCCACACTTACTTCAAGAAGAGTGATTGCTCCAATAAAATCTCTCTTTGTAAGAAAATCTTCAAGTTTTGGTAGTGCTTTCTTGTTAGAAGCAGCAGTTGCTTGAAGTCCTGCATTTGCTCCGAAAGCTGGTTTTGCTCGTGAAAGTATCTGAAATGCAAAAAAGAAAAAATAAACTATTCTACATACATCATCTGATAACTATCTGCTCCATTTATCAAAAAATGTAACATTTGATTTTAAAAACTTAAGAATAAATAAAAGGAAAAATCTAAATTACTATATTTTCTTATCCAATCAGAATCCGATATTTCCAAAATTCAAATAGGGTAATGGGAGCATGCTCATTCTTAGCCCTCGAAACATGAAGATGGCTACGTATCCGTGCAAGAGTGAAGACACTCTTTAATGTTTACGATTCGATTAATCCAAAAATGATTAGGATTATACATACATACATATACCAAAGGCACTTCCCCCAATTTTGGGGGGTAGCCGACATCAACAATGAAGGATTGTGAAGTTTACAAAGAGTAAGGACTTATATCGTATTTGCATAAGATAGGACTCCTGGGGGATTATTCGGGCATTTGTTCAAAGTGTCGTGTTGGTGAAATGTCCTATAACTATAATGGAAAATCAATGCACAATGGCAAACCCGGGGTTTTTTGGCAGTATTCTAATAGTTCGTGCCATAGGAAGACTGCCCCTAAATGTGGAAGCTTTTTTTCACAATCCAAACTATTCTGCGAGGATGTTTTTAATATTTTAGCTTGCTTTGCATATAGTGTACCTCAGAATATGATCACCATTATGTACAAAGATTTTGCATCACATACTCCTGTGGACTTGTACAACATCTACCAGGATGTGTGTGTGGATATTTTAACACTGGACAGCAAGAAATCTGGCGGACCAAGACGTATTGTAGAGATAGATAAGAGTAAGTTCACAGAATGAAAATACAATGTTGGTAACCAGGTCAATGGCAAATGGGTATTCAGTGAGACTGACCAGGAAACACATGACTTTGTTCTGGGTTGTCGAGGATCGTTCGGAGAAGGCATTGATCCTTTTATTATTAGAATTTGTTCATCCCAAAACTACCATAACTTTGGACTGTTGGAAATATTAATATCAAGGATCTATTTCTTCGACATCGCACTGTTAACCATGGCGTTATTTTCTTGAGTCTGGATGATCACAGTGTACACGTCAATTCCATCGAATTGCAGTGGCGAGTCCTTAAAAGGTATGTACTACTGAAATTTAGGACACAGAAACATTTGTATGATAGCTACTTTGCTATGTACAGTATTCAAAAATGCTATTTGAAGAATACTGGGTGTAAACTGAAGACATTACTCAATATCCGTGATTTGGAAGTCCTGGTCCATCCCATCATCCTATTCCTTCTTCTTTTCTAATTGTAGGTCCATCTCATTCCCCACAAAAAATAAAGCTGTAATTGGAGAGAAGATACCACCCAAAAATTCCAACTTCAGTGATTTCATGTAATGTAAATACACCTATGTTCGTTTCTGTTATTATATATTAAGGGATTACAGTAATGAATTTTATTAAGACAAGTGTATGCTTTCGTAATACTTGTAAATTATATTTCCTTTACAAAATATGATTGCGTTACCTTGCTAGGAGTGAAGCAGGTTGCAAATCAAACACAGGGTAACCTAAGAATACGGCAGTCTAAGGGAGTCACAGAGGGGCGTTAGCACCCTATTAGTTAAGTTGGCAAGGACATTGCTTGTAAGTTAGATTAGGAGGGGAAGTTTAGGTTAGGTGGCATTCTAATGTAGAGGTTTTGCAGAACAACGGACACAGATTTTGTAGTACGACTGTTACGACTAAAAAATGGGTAGGAAATTCCCATTTTATGCCAGCGGGAGGACCTGTCCGCTGTTATAAAAAAGTTCCCCTACAAATTTTCACCTAAATGTCAACCCTTTTATCTGACCTTAAACTAAAAAATTCTCATTCTTGAACCTAACCTACTATCGTATGTCGGGTCTTTACTATGCGTACAGCATCGTTCCTTTGACAGAAGATATAGAAATGCAATGATTCCTGATGATATTGGTCATGTATAGTAACTTAAAGGCCAACCTTATATCTTGCTAAGTTTTAACCTTAGGTTAAGATTAGGGGGGTGAATGAAGTTCGTTGGTACGGCAGTCTAAAGTTAAGATTAGAATCTGCTTACATATTCCGGTAAAAACAATTATACAATTATTATATCCAATATAAAATAGAAACATTAAATGACTAACCATTGCTGTACGTGATCAAGAATTATTAATTCCGATTTGATACATAGGACGACAAATACTACACGGCTTACAGAAGAGGCTAAGAGCTGTCAAATTTGTATTCCAGGAATGTTCACGTTAAATTTCAGGTATAACCAATTCCTTCGTAACGGCTCCTCACTGTTTGAGGCTCAAGGTGAAGATGGCAGGGCAGGTTCATCCTTGCTAAGATCCTTGGACATGGTGTGTCGTACAATGCCAGTGGCATCTTTAAATTCATATCAGAAGCAGGTCTTCTTAATGCTATTCAACTTTTTTTTTATCATATTAACTTGTAGTGGATTTTTTAGATTTATATCAGAAGCAGGTCTTCTTAATGCTATTTAACTTTTATAACATATTTACTTCTCTGGTTTTAATCGAATATTCTTTTAATCTTTATTTATAATAAACGATATCGGCGTCAATGACCTTCGATGTCAGAATGACAGAGAACTTCAAATCAATCAATCAATCAATCAACGGCTCCTCAACTCTATGTTTGGTCATTTTCTTGGTTTGGACATTTCTTTGATTAGTTCTACTTTATCAGTTTCTACATCTTTGATAAAGAAATATAATTCATGAGTTTCCCTGTATTTAATTTCAATCTACTTATGGCTGTTGTAATTCAATTACTACACTGTTTGCTCTCGTAAACTTAAGGAAAAATTACAAAACATGTAATTAGATTTCTATTTCTTTATATCAACAGGATATAACCATAAAAACATAACTGTATTCATACGTCCTCCTGTATTTCATCATATAAACTTCCATACTAATAAGCTACATTAATTTATTGCTCTGAAAAAAAATATTACTGATGTAAAATTATTGAAGTATTTTTTTTCCGACAATTAGTTGCAAATT
>NC_090725.1:66029497-66074497 GCF_036898095.1 Palaemon carinicauda
CATTTTTTTCCGTTCATTCCTATATTTTCTATGGCTATAGACAATACAAAATTGTTTACTGACATAACTATTATATTATATTTTTACAGTATATCAAATCATGATCATTTTCAGCGAAAAAAAGTAAATTTCAGAAAATTCCAGAAAAAAATGCGTTGTCTAGTCTAGACATCTTATTAACAATATCAGCACATCTCACCACTATGCCATTCTAAATGGCCCAGCTGGATCTTTCTCTCTCTCTCTCTCTCTCTCTCTCTCTCTCTCTCTCTCTCTCTCTCTCTCTCTCTCTCTCTCTCTCTCTCTCTCTCTCTCTCTCTCTCTCTCTTTTTTCTTTTGAATATCGCATTCCTTTTCCTTAGACCATTTGTTAAGTTATAGGCTGTAAAGTATCTACTGCATACTGTTTGCATTCATTTTCATACTGTTTCGAAATTAGTTATATTTTATTTTCACGTATTGTGTTTCCATTTAGTTTACAACTTTTTTATAACTTTATACACGGCTCTTTCATAAAAGAAAAAAGTTAATTTGATATATGGATATTTATGGAAATAATTCATGACGTAACCCATTTTCACTTATTTCCAGAACTGCGTCTCTATAGTTTGCCAAAATATTTTCTTTTATTAATGTAAGTAAAACACACAAAATGAGACGATCAATTATAAAGCGCTGAATTGTTGCGATTTTCATAGACTGACTCACAAAGAATTTCGGGTCAGCAACACAATTTACGCACAATTCACGAAAGTCTCTTATATTTTCCTGATACCACTGAGATATCAAGGCCACTCATGAATGGGCAGAGGCAAGGGACAGTGACATTGCCCTATCAAGCAGGACAATGCCCTAGAGACCATATGATCAGCGCCCAAGCCCCTCTCCACCCAAGCTAGGACCAAAGAGAGCAAGGCAAAGACTGCTGATGACTCAACAGGTAGACCTATAGGCTCCCCCAAAACCTCCATTCTTAGCTCACAAGGATGGTGAGATTACAGCGACCAAAGGACTAACGAGTTTGTGCGGAACTCGAACCCCAGTCTGGCGATCACCAGGTATGGGCCTTCCTAACAGGCCTGTATTATCATACGGAGCGGAAATTTGGGCACTTGAAGATGAAGAGGAAGACTGTTGGAAAGAACTAAGATGAGGATGGTGAGATGGACTGCTGGAATATCACTAGTGGATAGGAAGGGGAATCCAGACTCAATATATATGAAGAATGTGTTGTATATGTGATGCAAAGGAGAAGGCTAGGGAAGCTCGTCTGTGATACTATGGCTATTAAATAAAAAGGGGAAAGAGGGAACCAATCAAGAGAGCTGAGAATATACCAGTGATAGGGAGGAGGAGTGTGGGTCACGTCAGCGGATTAGATGGATGGATGTGGTGAGGAAGGAGGGATATGGGGTGTTAGGACGGGGGGAAGAAGATATAAGGAATAGAAATAAATTGGAAAAAAAAAATGGTGACTCTTCCATACAGCCAGACTAGAATTAACGGGCTGCCAACGCAAGAGCCCGTGTTTTGCGTAAGGTATAGGACAATCTAAAACGAACGAACGAACTTGACTAATAAAGCCGACAAAAGAAGGAGAAGAAAGACAGCTTTAGGGTAGTGGACTCAAGCTCAGCATTTGTACTTATTTAAGCGCATGTTACGTAGATAGCTATACAATTGAGACTTCTTAGAGACAATGTCGATTCTTTGGGGAAGAGGCTTTTGAACTGACAGACCGCTGAGGATTTTGAAGTACTCTTCAAATTATGTCCAGTTAGATATATACAGAAGACATTAATTTATTACAGGAGAGAGAGAGAGAGAGAGAGAGAGAGAGAGAGAGAGAGAGAGAGAGAGAGAGAGAGAGAGAGAGAGAGAGAGAGAGAGAGAGAGAGAGATAGAACCCAAACGTACTGAGAACAAATCCTCCCCATTCGTTCCCAGACTTGAATAGATATGGTACCATTAAGTTTCAAATTCTTCTCGTTCCTAACTTGTGCAAATTGTTGACATTCGCTATGGAAATTATCTACTCATAACCTTTTGAATGAAATATAACACTGCTAGATATTACAAAATGGCCAATGACCAGTGCAACTGTAAAATAATTTAGCAGGCTAGGTGATTAGAAATAATTTTCAGTATACGAAAGAAATTTTATTACGAGTAGCCTAGTATTACATACCTCTATCTTAAGATATTTGTTATGTTAAACTGTTTATTGTAATATAGAATATGAATTGGTGCACTCAATTAAAAGAAATTAAATACAAGAAAACTGGTGAAAAATAGTGTAAAGGCTTAGAAATGAGTAATGCTCAAAGGCAAACAGAATTCGCCTGGTAGAATTCGGTTTAAGAGACATACAAAATCTATGGCAAAAATTATGAATCATAGATAGTAGGATTTCTAGATATATCTTTTAATACATTGCATTATGATCTTCCGAAGAAAAATTAAGTTAGAAATACTATCTCATAGAAAGTTTAAAAGAGAAATGTGTCAGTGAAACATGACAACATTTATCCGTAGACTTATGTTTCTCCTCTTATCAACCCCTTTCCTGTCAGTCAGCCATTGCAGAATATTGTAAATCCTTTTGATCGTATACTGTATAAATTAATTTTAAATACCTATTACAGTAAGAATATAATTAAAGTAACAATTACTTCTCCAGATTTTCCTTTTCAGCTAATCCACCAATTTCTTAGGTAAAGAATTTCTCTCAGGAATTCCTGTCATAACAATAATACCAATAATGATAGCGATTATCCTTATTACATGCAGCACTGATTAAACCATACTATTCTATTTTTCTTATATTCAGATAATTATGATAGAAATTTTACCCAAATGAATCAATCCAATATGTTTTCTTTAATTCCATAAACCATTTTATGATATCAAATCGTGGCAGTTTAAAAATCATAAGGCCTCATGTGAGCAGACTGGTGAAACTGGAAGGATTTATCGACAATAGATAAGAAAGATGATAATATTATAGGAAATATTGGTAGCTACAATCGTAAATTTGAGAACAAAGCCCTCAGAAGGATATTGGGAGTTAAATGGCAGGACAGGATTTGAAATGAAACTATAAGAGAGATTACTCGAGTGCCATATGTGGATGAGATCAGGGAGAGGAATAGATGGAGATGGTTTGGGCATGCTCCTCGCACTCCCCAAGAGAGATTAGATCACCAAACTTTTAACTGGGCTCCACGAGGCACTAGAAGAGTTGGATGACCCAGGTCTACATGGCTGAGTACTGTGAAGCGTTAAGGAGATGATGAATGAAGAAGTATTGAATTAAAAGCTCAAGATAAAGAAGACTGGTGAAATCTAACCGAGATCCTTTGCGTCAATAGGCGTAGAAGGAAAGGATGATGACAATCGTAAATAAGGATGTACGTTTATGAGTAGGTGTGGCATTTACTAACTAAAAATATGCTGCATATTTCACTTTAAACTACTTATGAGGAAGATACAAAGGATGAGAAAAAATAGATTATTATTATTATTATTATTATTATTATTATTATTAAAGTATGCAACCCATCAAAAATTACGGCTAAATATTTAGATAGATATAAACATAAACACGCAACCCCCTCTCACCAGGGTATGACTACTCCCTCCCCCTTACCCGAACGACGGGGAGAGCTGAGCGTGTTCGGAAAGATTTATATATATATATATATATATATATATATATATATATATATATATATATATATATATATATATATATATATATATAGCTACTTGCTCTTTATTACATAGGGGAGAATATCATTATTATTATTATTATTATTATTATTATTATTATTATTATTATTATTAATATTATTATTATTATTATTAGGCAACCCCTCACATGAAACCAACCAACAAGACCCACCACCTTTCAAAGCAAGCTTCGCGGAACCCAAGTGGAAGCCAGAGGAGAAAACAGTAATATAAAACAACTGAATCACCTACAAGAATTACCCACTGGACCCATAACTAATTTCGTAGTCTTTGTCGTCCATTAAACCAAGAAAAGAGGCTATAGCCTAATGTGTATTTTCAATGCGAGACGGCGAACACGACCAGAAAATGAAGCTGTGTGGCGCTTGGAGTCCTGGTCTTCCCCTATCCAGCCGCTCCCTACCTCCCACCGGACCCATCATTATGAATGCTGAGAAATAGCGGGAGGGAGAAAGAGTTGGAAATGCATTTTTGACGGGAATTAGCGACATTGTTATTTGTGGCTAAAACGCGCGCATTTCAGAGGCCATAATACTGTTGAGAAAGGTCATTTTTCTTTTTCATTTCTTATTTACGCTGTGAGGAAAATAGCAACTCTTTCAAAAGATGTTAACTGTCAACCATTTTTTTAAAAGTCATTTGCCGTATTCTAGTCTAGTAGTATGGCCATGGGACCAGCCACCCGTTGAAATACTACCGCTAGAGAGTTATGGGGTCCTTTGACTGGCCAGACAGTACTACATTGGATTCTTCTCTCTGGTTACGGTTCGTTTTCCTTTTGCCTACACATACACTGAAGAGTCAGGCCTATTCTTTAACATATTTTTCTCTGTCCTCATACACCTGACAACATTGAGATTACCAAACAAGTCTTCTTCACACAAAGAGTTACTCAAGGTAAGGGTAGGAGAGACTCTTTAGCTATGGTAAGCAGATCTTCTAGGAGAAAGACACTCCAAAATCAAACCATTGTTCTCTAGTCTTGGGTAGTGCCATAGCCTCTATACCATGGTCTTCCAATGTTTTGGGTTAAAGTTCTCTTGCTTGTGGATACATTCGGACACTATTCTATCTATTTCTCTTCCTCTTGTTATGTTCAAGTTTTTATAGTTTATATAGGAGATGTTTATTTTGATGTTGTTACTGTTCTTAAAATATTTTTTCTTGTTTTCTTTCCTCACTGGGCTATTTTCCCTGTTGGGGCCC
This sequence comes from Palaemon carinicauda, assembly GCF_036898095.1. NCBI lineage: Eukaryota > Metazoa > Arthropoda > Malacostraca > Decapoda > Palaemonidae > Palaemon > Palaemon carinicauda. Next base: position 66,034,457 of record NC_090725.1, read on the forward strand.
TTGGGCTTATAGCATCCTGCTTTTCTAACTAGGGTTGTAGCTTAGCAAGTGATAATAATGATAATAATGATACTACTCTACCACTCCTTGCCTTCATGATGATTTCCATAGCATATTTCCTTGAGATGTAATTTCTCAGAAATATAGTTTGGTTCTTCTATATAAAAAAAATCACTGGTTAAAAACAACCTTACCAAGTAAAAATAGAGTACCTTTTTCGATCAAAGAAATATAAAGAAAATATTTCTTTATTTTTAAACAAAGGAAGCTGTGAAAACCGAACTCTCGAAAGAGTTTGCAAAAAAAAAAAAAAAAATAATAATAATAATGTTATGCGGACTTCTCTTATTCACAAAACGAAGTGTGGAAACTGTTAAGACAAACCCCATTATTAGATAGAAAGGAAAGACAAAGATAGTATTCTTATGTTGGCAAGCAAAAAAAATCATAGTTTACTGAATTAGGCAGAATATCAATTCTTAAACTTTAGTTACACATCATAAGACATGAGCTTAGAAGAGAGCACACGATCCTAAATAAAAAAAAAAAAAATAAAAAAAAAAACTTAAGAGACAGCCGTAGCATACTTATAAGCAATGGGAGATTCTTAAAGTCATAATCTAATACTATATAGGCTTTATCTCCCTCGGATGTAAATGAATGACGTTCGTGTTTTTTTTTTTTTTTTTTTTTTTTTTTGTGAAATTAATCGATAAAAAAGTCTGCTGTAACAAGTTCATCTCAAAGGCCACAGAATGTGTCAGTGGACTTAGTACTACTACCTCGCTATCTAATGTTAAAACGCCATTATGCACACGCAGGTACAATCAAACACACACACACACACATACATACACATACATACACACACACACACATATATATATATATATATATATATATATATATATATATATATATATATATATATATATATATATATATATATATATATGTCTTACTTATAATTGTAATCGAACAGTTTAACATGTTTTTTCAAAAAGGCCCATAAAAGAAACACAGGAAATATAAATAAATCACACTATATTTCGGTCAATAAACATCGACCCTCTTCAGGATGTAAAGTAAAAATGAGGAATACAGTGGAGAGTGATGGTTTATATAGGAAAGCAAAAGGGTGTGTTCAATTGTTCTATAGTTGTTATAATTGCTGGAAGGATTAGCCAAATTTAATTACATCCAGGTGCGTCTTCTTATTGTTGAGCCGCTCGGAGGAAGTCTTGACCTCTGATGCATATCTGGTGGTCGGTCTCCGTGGATTATCTTCTTAATGATAGGGTTGAGAAGAGTATTGTCCACTGTGTCAGCTTTCCATTGGCCCCCAGATAGGTTCATTGTGTTTGATTGATTTATGATGGCTGATTCCAGGATTTTCCTTCTGTACGGACAGGTACTCTTAAAAAGCAAAGACGACTCACTCCAGTTAATCTGGTGCCCTAAATCCCTAAGGTAAACGGAAATCCCCGAGTTTTCATAGCCATACCCCTAACAGATCTTTTGTGTTCGGATAATCTTTGAGACAGCGAACGGCCCGTTTGCCCAACGTAGACTTTTTCACAATCCCCACATGGTATTTTATAAACGCCGGATTCTATATCTCTTTTATTTTGATAAATATTAATAAGGGAGCTTCCTATGGTCTTGGGATATGAAAAAACAATGGGTTTCTCAGTTTTTATATTATTTGTTATATTTTTAATACCTTCTATATATGGGAGTTTTATCTTATTTTTAAAATCTCTTTGGTTAGTAACATCATGATCTTTATAATATATCGTGTTGGCTTTGTTGATGGCCTTTTCTATGACATACGTCAGGTAGAATAGCTGGGTGAGTTGTTTACGAATGATTTCAAATTCTTTACTTAGGTAAGCTGGGGAACAGATTCTCAAACCTCTAAGGAATAGATTGCCAGCTACTCCATTTTTTACAGAAATGTCGTGATAACTAAAGAAATGAATGTAGGAAATAGAGAAAGTTGGTTTTCTATACACAGTGAAATTATACCCCGTCAATTCCCTTATAATTAGTATGTCCAAAAAAGGCTAATTTTCCATCTTTTTCCCATTCAGTTTTAAATTTTATGCTAGGGACTAGGGAATTTAGATTATTGAAAAATATATTGAAATCTCCCCAGCTATCATCCCAATATGTGAAAATGTCATCAACATAGCGTTGCCAAACCATGTTCGTAGGTTTAATTGTTGTTAAAATTTCTGTTTCAAAGTATTCCATGTAGAGGTTGGCTAAAATTGGAGATAACGGGCTGCCCATACTACAACCAAATTTCTGTTTGTAAAAATTTCCATTGAAAGAGAAAACGTTATTTGACACGCTTAGTTTAATTAACTTAATTGTTTTTTCAATACCGAGGGGGAAGTGATCTTCGTAAGGGATTAATTTTTCCCTCAAGAAACCTAATACGTCATTGATCGGGACCTTTGTCAATAGGGATTCTACGTCAAGACTCAAGAGTTTTACATTGTTTACCGGGATATTTAATCTATTGAATTTCTGGATGAAGTCCTCTGCATGCTTAATATGAGCTGAAGAAAAGCTCCCTAGAAAGGGAGACAGCAAGTCTGCTAACCATTTTGAAATATTATATATAAATGACCCTTTACATGAGACGATTGGGTGTAAGGGAATACCGTCCTTGTGAGTTTTTGGGAGCCCGTAAAAATATGGCAACGAAGGGTTCATAACTTTGAACTTTTCTAAGACCTCGATGTCTTTTTATTATTTATTTATATTTCCTGTGTTTCTTTTATAGGCCTTTTTGAAAACACACACACACACACACACTCACACACACACACACACACACACACACATATATATATATATATATATATATATATATATATATATATATATATATATATATATAGAAAAAATACGCAATTGAGAGTGGTCGATAGTTTTGATAATCAAAGAAAATTGTGTATTAGAATATGTAGGCAGAAGAGTGTATAATTCTAAAGTGGAAAAAGAGGGAAGCAGAGAATGTGTTGGATAGATGGAAGGATGGACATAATTAATATGAAAATGAAGGGCCTTAATATGCAGTAAGTCCAGGAGTGCAGGTACCATAATGGTGAATGGCGTAGTGTGGGAATTGTTGTTCCACGTGCAACTGATGACCATTTTCTGTACGTGTACACTGCTAATATATATATATATATATATATATATATATATATATATATATATATATATATATATATATATATATATATACATATATATATATATACATATATATATATATATATATATGTGTGTGTATATATATATATATATATATATATATATATATATATATATATACGTGTGTGTGTTTGTGTATTCATGTATATACAATTAAATGTGTAGCGTATATGATTTTGTATGTATAGATACATGTATACTAGGGAGATTAAATCACTATTGTATCAACCTCACTTTTATATCAATCCAGTCCCTCACATTTTACCACATACTTTGCTCACATGCCTCATCGCCCAGTCCTTAAAGGCCTTCGATTTTCTTTTAACTGACTCTTGCACCTCTATGTCCCACCACCTCTTTTCTCCTTTCGACAAACTATATTCCCTGATTCTTCCTACTAATTCAAGACTTTAAGAGCCCACACTGTCCTTTCCTTTTCCTTTGCTCAGACATCCAATGAATATCTTATACAGTTACCTATCTATTTACAAATTCTCTAAACAAATGAAACAAAATCAACATAATTTCTTATCCCTTAGTGTGCATATCTTCATCGTAACCAAGGCTACTGGTTACATATGTTAAGAGTCCTATTAGTAGGGTACAAAAGCAGTTATGGATGCTTTTATGATTTATATTCTGAATGGCCTGAGTAACAATCTACACGTGAAAAGCTTTCTGGTCATAGTATACCCATTTTCTCCTTTGGTTGTATAATGATCACAATATTTAAGAAAGGGATATTGTTATTTTTCCTTGTTTAATGTAAATATAATTGAGATAGAGAAATGCATCACATAGAACGCACTTTGGATGACGGTGCAATTTTCATCCATTGAAAAGTTGTTTCCATGGAAAAACACTTTGCCGTTATTTATTCAAATGTGTATCAGTAGTGCCGCTTGTCTTAGACGGCTTCTTAGCGCTGGTTATAATAGAGTTAGGTGCTTCGTTCTCTGAGCAGCGTTTTTTTAGTGCCATATATAACTGTAATGCGCGCGCAACAAGCAACGCAAGTACAGATTAAGAAGAGTGTCCTATCTACGCTTTCCTCAATACTACAACAACCAACGGATTTAACGTAAAAGTGTCGCCAGATGTAGCAAGTTAATTTTAATTCTATGATCATTCCGATATGATATTATCTCTCTATACTCTAATGTCAACCTTATCGACAAAAACCGTTAATTGTAAACACGGAATTGTCACCCTTATGTGGCCCCTTGGGGACCTATAAATATCTGTGCAGTCTCTAAAACAAAATTAGTTGTCAGTAAGCTGCCTTTATTTATGTATACCTCTGCTCCTGTCACTTAACTTTCCCATTTGATATTACATAACCGCAAAAGATACCTGATTTTGTGAGAATATAGATATAAAGCTTTATACGGGTTATAAATACTGTAAAATTATTTGTTATGAACCAGTTCTTTTAAAGTTGTCTGAATGTACAAAACTGGTCAGTATCATACCTTTTAGTTTATGTATTCCGCATGATGGGTCTACCTTATTTTTCATTAGAATATCACACATTTTTTACATTTTCGTGCACAGACACACACACACACACTAGCACGTACGCAGACGCACACACAGACACATGCACACACATATACATATACAGTATATATAATATATATATATATATATATATATATATATATATATATATATACGGTATAATATATATATATATATACATATTTATATGTATACATATATATATATATATATATACTTATATAAGTATATATATATATATATATATATATATATAAATATATACTTATATATATATATATATATATATATATACTTATATAAATATATATATATATATATATATATATATATATATATATATATATATATATATATATATATGTGTGTGTGTGTGTGTGTGTGTGTGTGTGTGAGTGTGTGTGTGTGTTTTACAAATATGTATATATATATATATATATATATATATATATATATATATATATATATATACATATATATATATATATATATATATATATATATATATATATATATATATATATTCTTCAAGATTCTGGTTTATCGCTTTATTTGAGATTGAATACTAGTTTCCTCGCTTAATATTACTGATACATAAACACATGCATAAAAACAAATCATGTAACGGTAGCTGCAGGTTAATGGCCGAAACAGATGAATATTATTTTCTTCTTTTCCTTCAAAGTAATAATATTGAAGATGACCTGCTATACTGTTGAGACAATTGGAAAACTATTGCCTTGGTGGATAGGCCTATTAGATAACAACTGCACATTATTATTATTATTATTATTATTATTATTATTATTATTGTTGTTGTTGTTGTTGTTGTTGTTGTTGTTGTTGTCTTACAAGAAAAGTATCTAATCAGATGGTCCTACCAGTATCAATTTATGCATCAAAATCTTGGAGTCTTACTAAAGCCTTAGAACGTAAGCTATTTACAACTCAAATACCTATGGAAAAAAATATTAATAGAAATAACACTAAGAGACAGAAAAAGAGCAACATGGATAAGAGAGTAAACTAAAGTGGAGGATATTCCAACAACATGTAAGAAAAAGAAATGGACACAGCCAGGACATCTAATGATAATAAAAGACAATATATGAACAAGAAAATCGGGTGGTTGAATCAGTAGAACTTCAAAAGTTCAAAGTTGGAGCAAATGCTTTTTTGTTGACCAGGCGGACATGAGTCTTTTATAGTTTATTTATGACATATTTGTTTTTGATGTTGTTAATAGTTTATATATGACATGTCTGTTTTGACGTTGTTACTGTTTTTAGAATGATTTATTGTTAATTTGTTCTCTTCATTTATTCATTTCCTTATTTCCTTTCCTCACTGGGCTATTTTTCCCTGTTGGAGCCCCTGGGCTTATAGCATCTTGCTTTTCCAACTAGGGTTGTAGCTTGGATAGTAATAATAATAATAATAATAACAGATTGGGACCCTAGGTAGTAGGTTGGCTAGGGCCCCAGCCACCCGTTGCGATACTACCACTATAGAGTTATTGGCTCATTTGACTGGCCAGACAGAAATACATTGGACGCCTCTCTCTGGTTACGGCTCATTTTTATTTTGCCCACACATACACCGAATAGTCTGGCATGTTCTTCCTACATTCTCCTCTATCATACACCTAACAATACTATGATTACCAAACAATTCTTCTTTGTTCAAGGGGTTAACTACTGCACCGTAGTTGTTCAGTGGGTACTTTCCTCTTGGTAAGGGTAGAAGATACTCTTTAGCTATGGCAAACAGCTCTTCTAGGAGAAGGACACACCAAAATCCAAACCTTTGTTTTCTAGTCTTGGGTATTACCATAGCCTCTGTACCATGGTCTTCCACTGTCTTGGAGTAGAGTTTTCTTGCTTGGGGTACACTCAGGCACACTATTCTATCTTATTTCTCTTCTTCCTAGTATTTTGAAGTTTTTATAGTTTATATAAAAAAGATTTATTTTAATGTTATTATTATTCTTAAACTTCCATTGTAGTTTATTTCCTTATTTCCTTTCCCCACTGAGCTATTTCCCCGTTGGGGTCCTTGAGCTTATAGCATACAGAGCTTTCCGGACTGTACTATACTGTTCGTAGTACTAGGTATGCATTTCAAACAATCTGTCTTCTTCTTCTTCTTCTTCTTATTATTATTATTATTATCATTATTATTATTATTATTAATTGGAAAAGCATGATTTGACAAACCCAACGACTCCAACAGCGAAAATAGCCCAATGAGGAAACGAAATAAGGAAATGAATAAACTTTTTATGAGAAGTAATGAATAAGAAATATAGAATATCTTGATATCAGTAACAATCTAAAAATAGATCTATCATATTCAAACTATGAAAAGATACTTAAGTCAACCTCTTCAACATAGAAATATTTGCTGCAAGTTTGAACTTCTGAAGTTCCACTGATTCAACTGCCTGATTAGGAAGATCCTTATACAATCTTTCACAGCTGGAATAAAACTTCTAGAATACTGTATAGTGTTGAGACTCATGATGGAGAAGGCCAGACTATTACAATTGACTACATACCTAGTATTACCTACAGGATGGTACAGTCTCAGAAGATTTGAATGTAATAGATGGTTAGAATTATGAAAAAAGAAAAACTTTAAAGAACTAATTGAAAAATGGTACCAGAGATTGATATTCAGGTCAGGAGTAAGAAATTTAATAGCCCATAAGTTCCTGCCCAATAAATTAAAGCAAGACTCGGCAGCTGAAGACCAGACAGGAGAAAAATTCTCGAAATAAGGAGAATAAAAGAATTAAAACTTTACAACTTTTCTTCAGGATAGATTGATCACAAAAATTCTTAAAAGACTTTCTCAATACGCTTATTTCTTGTGCATTTGAAGATGAGACAGGCCTAATGTGTTACCCAAAACTAAATTTGCAATTAAGAATCATAACTAGAATTTCAAATGAGTTGTATATAGTTATGAAAAAAATTATCAATGCTGAGCGCTGGATGTTGAGGGGTGACTGTTCTTCCCTAACTTGCAATCATAATTTGAGTTTTCTTAGGGTTCAACTTCATACCCCATAATTTTCACCATACACTAATTTTAGTTAAATCTCTATTAAGGTAACCAGCAACCCTAGATTTACATCCAGGAGATGGGATTGATGCAAAGAATAGCATCATCTGCATTTGTAACAAGTCTTTTTTCTAGTCCAAACTACACATCTTCCGTATATAGTGTGAAAAGTAAAGGCCCAAGACTACTACTTTAAGGCCCACTGGACATTAAATTCTTATTATGAAAAACTGCTCTGCAAACTATTACTTACAAATTCAATAATAATGCTAAAAAAAGACAGTATTCTGGAAGTTTTTATTCTATCTGTGACTAGATTGTGGAAATGGTTTCTTTACATTAAATGTAGCTGCTGGAGTAAATTCATTTATTCCAACTGATAAATGCATTGACTGAATTATCATATGATGAATTATGTGTCCCTTATTTTAGTTCTAAATCTCACAGTTGAATCGGTGGAACTTCAAAAATTATAACATGCTGTAAGTGTTTTTATGTTGAACCCGTTAACACGAGTCTCTTCCTAGTTTACATAGGACAGATCTACCGTTGTTCATCACCATCATCATCATTTCCTCGTACGCCTATTGACGCAAAGGGCCTTGGCTAGATTTCGCCAGTCGTCTCTATCTTAGGCTTTTAATTCCACACTTCTCCACTCATCACCTCCCACTTCATGCTTCATAGTTCTCAGCCATGTAGGCCTGGGTTTTCCAACTTTTCTAGTGCCTTGTGGAGCCCCGTTAAAAGTTTGGTGATCTAATTTCTCTTGGCGAATGCGAAGAGCATACCCAAACCATCTTCATCTACCTCTCACAATGAACTCATCCACATATAGCGCTCGAGTAGTCTCTCTCATAGTTTCATTTATTATCCTGTCCTGCCATTTAATTCCCAATTTTCTTCTGAGGGCTTTGTTCGCAAATCTGCTAAATCTGCTGGAGAGTGTTTCATTGCCATACCATGACTCATCTCCATACAGTAACACACATCTCACTAAACTGATATATAGTCTGATTTATATGTGTAATTTCAGGCAATTTGATTTCCAAACTTTACTTAACCTAGCTATTGTCTGGTTTGCTTTTTCCAATCTTTCATCAAACTCTTATCCTAATGATCCTGTGCTGGAGATTATAGTTCCTAAATACTTAACATAACGTTGTTACTGATCTTGAAATGTTATAACTTTTCAATTACTAGGTTTGTAGTATCTTGCTTTTTTCAACTGTGGTTAAAGCTGAATTTGTAATATATATATATATATATATATATATATATATATATATATATATATATATATATATATATATATATATATATATATATATATATATAGAGAGAGAGAGAGAGAGAGAGAGAGAGAGAGAGAGAGAGAGAGAGAGGAGAGAGAGAGAGAGAGAGAGAGAGAGAGAGAGAGAGAGAGAGCGCTACATGAACCTTGAATCTTTTCTTATTGGAAATTTGTGACAATCATTAAAAAGTAAATATGGCATGCTCTCTTTAATACACACACATATGTATATGTATATGTATATATATATATATATACATATATATATATATATATATATGTGTGTATATATATATATATATACATATATATATATATATATATATATATATATATATATATATATATATATATATATATATATATATATATAAAGAGAGAGAGAGAGAGAGAGAGAGAGAGAGAGAGAGAGAGAGAGAGAGAGAGAGAGAGAGAGAGAGAGATACATGAACCTTGAATCTTTCCTCATTGGAAATTTATGATAATAATTAAAAAATTAATATGACATGCTCTCTCTAATGCACCCATTTCTAAATAATTTGCAGATATGGAAAGTTAAGCTCAGTAATATGCCATGCATTAAACCAGTTATACCCTTTCCTAGGTAAAAGGTTGGCCAGGGCACCAGCCACCCATTGAGATACTATCGCTAGAGAGTTATAGGGTCTTTTGACTGGCCAGATGGTACTACATTGTATCCTTCTCAGGTTACGGTTCATTTTCCCTTTGCCTACACACGCACACACACTGAATAGTCTGGCATATTCTTTACATATTCTCCTCTGTCCTCATACATCTGACAACACAGATTACCAAACAAATCTTCTTCACTCAAAGGGTTACTTCATAATTGTTTAGTGGCTACTTCCCTCTTGGTAAGGGTAGAAGAGACTCTTTAGCTATGGTAAGCAGCTCTTCTAGGAGAAGGACACTCCAAAATCAAACCCTTGTTCTCTAGTCTTGGGTAGTGCCATAGCCTCTGTACCATGGTCTTCCACTGTCTTGGGTTAGAGTTATCTTGCTTGAGGGTACACTCGAGCACAATTCTATATTATTTCTCTTCCTCTTGTTTTGTTACAGTTTTTATAGTTCACATAGTAGATATTTATTTGAATGTTGTAACTCTTCTTAAAATGTTATATTTTCCTTTTTTCCTTTCCTCACTGGGCTATTTTCTCTGTTGGAGCCTCTGCGCTTATAGCATACTGCTTTTCCAAATAGGGTTGTAGCTTAGTTAGTAATAATAATAATAATAATAATAATAATAATAATAATTCTACCAATTGACATTGAAACATGAATACGAATAACCCGTAGATTGATTCCACTTTATTTAACAAATGTAGCATCTTTGGCAACGCTGATCAGAGCTTCAGCGAATGCAGCGTCTTTGACCTTTGCAACGCTGATCAAAACAAAATCCACGTCAGTGTAGCGAAGGCTCGGAGTGAGCAAGATAAAACAGTGCATTTTATTACTTAGTGCTTTCGTTTAAAGTGAAATGAAGGAACTTGTGGTATATTATACATCCTTCAAATGCAACAAAGTGTAAAATAGCTAATTTAGTGACCAGGAAATGTCCAGCCAAATGAAATTACCATATAGTCAACATTCTTCGGAATGTCTCTTAGAAAGTCGGATACCCGGGATTAGCCTAACTACATTACGGCTCCCCAGCGTGACATATATATTTAAGTTGTGGATCATCTATTCTGTTCTTTCGATTATATGCAGGTGGGTTTTGGAATAAAATTAACTAATTGTTGAGAGTGTGAAAGACTAATGTTGACTCGGTTCGGTTTAACTTGGAGATGTACCGTTGTGACCTGGTGACCTCATAGTAGCGTATGCTGAACGGTGTAGCCTAGACTTACTGTAGCATTATTTCACTGCAGAATCCTAGTATGGATCAGGTTGTATACATATGTAAGCAACGCAAATGAAAGAATCTAAAAATATTAATCTTACCATGACAAGTTGCCAAAATTGATGATACCAAGGTACCCCAACCGTTTTCAAGGTAGAATGGGAAAAAAAGGTAAAGGTTATGAATTCCATTAATGGTGTCGTTTATTGTACAGGTAAAACAGGTAAAATAAACATAATTGCAGTTATATGATATGGCCCGCAAACTTATTTTGCGAAGTGATCACACTGGTTCTGTTTGTTTGCGGTGTAAATGAAGGTCAAATTCAGTTAAATCACGTTATTTGCTACAGGAAATCATATATTTTCTGTTCAAAATGATACCCTGTAGACTTGTAAAACTCTACCCAGTTAGGAACCAGGATTAGGAACCATTGGTTTACTCTGCACAGTGATAGGGTAGTATGTGTTGAAGATTAGAAGATAAGTTCACCATTTCATCTAATTAGTTCTCAATCAACTAATTGTAATTTTGCTCAGCATGCATCAGCATCAATGACCTTAGATGTCAGAATGCCAGAAAACCTCAAATCATTAATCCATCAGCATGTAGCAAAACTATTGTAAAAATGATCGGAAAATATGGATAAATTTTTACTGTGCCACATTTCCTAATGAAGAAAATGAAAAAGTGGTCTTGATTTATTTATAGGCCCTTGGGGAACTCCATATTTATCAAATTATAGACATTTTAAAATTCCAGAAGTTATGACTGAAAAATCACATTTTAAAAGGGAAATAAATACTAGAGCACTACCTAACCTAGGGGTCCCGGTGAAATTTTAGAACAGTACAATAGGCCTAAATGGTTTGTAGAAAATAAAACTGTTTAGTAATATATCTCGTGATGTTTTGAACGTTTTTGATCATGATTTCTGGCAAAAATCTGTAGTTTTTAAGTTATGATGGTTGACTACCATAACTGAAATTCTATAGCTTTGCGCTAGGTATCGTCGTCCATTACGTTCAAAACACCTTGAAATATATTGTGTACTATTGTTCTTGCATGGTATTTAAATGGACTTTTTTAAACTGTTGGTTCTCTTTTTATATTTTATATTTGAAGGATTGTTTTAATGTTATTGTTCTTAAAATATTTTATTTTAATTGTTGATTACTTCTCATAGTTTATTTCCTTATTTCTTTTCCTCACTGGGCTATTTTTCTTTATAGGAGCCCTTGGGCTTATAGCATCCTGCTTTTCCCACCAGGGTAGTAGCTTAGCTAGAAACAATAATAATCCTGCATTCTGTCAAGCAGATTATTTTCACTACGTGCGTTAGTCTCAGGGACTAGTATTTCGGCATTAATTATTATTAATACAAACTTAACTAATTGGTGAATTGTAGCTTCACATTCCAGTCTATTCAAACATGGACTTGGCTTTGATTTCCCATTGGCAGACTAAATATATCAAACACACGTTTCTAACCTAACCTTTCATTATTAACATTATAAATAAAATAAGAGCTAAATTATAATGTACAGTATACTATATTCCTATGTTGACAACAAATAACTTAGATCTAGAATATGAAACATTGAGCTTTTTATTCTGTTTGAACAAGTAGCTTATGACAGAAGCACCAACTAGCAGTGTTTTTCTTAACCACCAGCAGGAAAGAGCCTCCTGTGGCCTGCGTTAAGATAACAAAAGGAGAAAAACCGGATTTTTTTCATTTATATCTGTAACTTCGTTAAAAGAGGTTTCCGCAAGTAGTATTTGGAATTAATATTTGTGTATTAGGAAAGATCTATTCAACTGTGCGAGTTCTAATGTCCTAACTAATATTGCACTGTTCTATAATGAAACCAGATTCCCAACCTACCCTAACTTAGAAGCCATTCCCTACCAGGGGAGGGGCAACATTCCTTACACGTCTCAAAACAGTGTATGCTTCCTAATGAGCTTCACTCTTGAAACAGGGTTTTTCAGCCGTATTTCCTAGTGTAACCCTTCCATAAAACTGGAAAAATATGTTTGTTCCTGCTAGAATACAAACTCTTCGCTCTTTACCATGGATATATGTTTTCAGCGTAGCTGGAATCTAGCCATAAACTTTTAGCGGTAGACCGGCCATCCCGCTCACACACACTCGCCCAGTGGGTTACGTCACTTGTTTTTGTTTTTGGCTCGGTATAGTGAAGATGTGCGGTCTCGTTCTCCGGTTAACCTTAATAAAATCTTTGTAAACTTAACTGTTTTCTCTGTTTCTTTTGCTGGTTTGTCTAGTCTGTTTAGAATTGTGACTGTGGGTTGCCCTGGCATAGCAGGCTGCTCTTGTGTGTTCATATCTGTTGTGGAGACAGATCTCCACCAACTTTGCCATGCGTGCAGATGACACTCCTGCATGCAGGCTTCTCCCTGCGATGAGTATTAGGAATGACCAGCCTCTCAATGGGAGCTGTACGGTAGGCGATGGAAGAAGTCTAAAAGGGATTGTTGTCCCTTGGAATCTTTCTCTAGTTTGAGTAAGACCCAAGTTCTTTCTCTGGCACTATGCACCCTCCCTGCTGACTTTGTTCGTTTGGCCTCCTTTGGCGGATGATTAAGCAAGAGTAATGGCCATTTAATCCCCAGACAAACTTCGGGTTCGTAGGACCCATTCGCATCCCCTAGTGAAGCGGAAGTACCCACCACCCGTGGGAAGTCTAGCTCCCTTAATGCCTTGTGTCATTCGTGGCCTTTCTTGGAGCTTTCACGTTCTCCCACGAAGGAACGGGGCACTGCAGGACCGCACAGGTGTGTCTTCACGGATTGGTCATTCTCCCCCCCCCCCCCCCCCCCCCCCCCAGCCTCTGGAGAGGAGTCCCTTCCAATTGGTCTCGTGTCCTGAGCTGACTCTTTCTCCGCAGTCCTTCTTCACCATGCCGCCCAGGTATCTTGAGTCTCTGCGAGTCTCACAAGTTCTATACCCTCTAGGGTCTTGCCTCGAGCGTGCTCCCCAACTTTGCCTTGCTCGCCACCATCCGAGCATGAGTGCTCTGCTTTTGGCGGGCAGGAGGCAACTCGCGAACCACCTGTAAATGCTCTTGCTAGTGTTCGCGATGCTTTGGCTCACAGATAAGCAGAGACTAGCACTCCAGTGCTCTTGCACTAGTTCCTGTTCCTAATGGAGGTCTGCTTTCTTCCTCTGATCTCCAATGAGGATTTTGCCAATCCAGATTAAAAGAAAGCAATGAATACCGTTTTGCTTTCCGAAGCGCCAGCAGTTGAGTGTCTTGCTCACAATGCAGCCAATCAGTGAGTAAATTGGATCTTGAAATGGCGAGACTCCGTTGTTTCAAAGTTCCATAGGCAGGCGTCAAAGAGAGATGCGCTCAAGCTATGCAACTCGTCAATGGAGGGTCCTTCCTTATTCGGCTTGGAAGGCGTTGACGCAGTTATGAAGCATGGGAGAAAGTCGAGTCAAGACTCCCTCCTCTACAGGGCAGTGACATACTGCCCCCACTCTTTGGGGTCCTCTGCGCCGAGGTCATACCCAGTCCATAGACAAGCGCACAAAAAGGGGTCAGTTGCTTCGAGGCAGTCCAACACCATGAAGTAGGTCCCTAAGCAGCCCTCCTCTGGCAAAGGCTCTAGGGGCAGAGAAGGTTGAGGTGAAAGACGTGGCCACCCCGACCATCAGTAGGAGGATGCCTAAAGCACAGGTGACGGAATGGGATATCTTTGGGATGAAACCTTGGACGGTCTTGATTCTCTGCGTTGGGTACCACGTCCCGTTCGCTCTCTCCCACCTTCCATTGACACATCATCCAGTGATGTTGTATTCCTTTGCGAAGGGATCAGCGAAGGATCTTACCCTTCAGGCAGAAGTCCAGACCACGTTGGAGAAGGGAACTCTCCAAGAGGTCCTCGAGGGGTCCCCAGGCTTTTAAAGTTGACAATTTTTTGCAGAGAATGCATCTGGAGAGCAGTCATCGACCTCTCTGAACAAGTTTGTCCATCAGACTCTGTTCAAGATGGAGACCGCAGAAACTGTTAAACAGGCTGTCGGACTGAAGGACTTCATGATCACACTGGCTCTCAAGGATACGTACTTTCAAATCCCAATCCATCCTGCATCAAGTAAGTACCTAAGATTCATCCTAACGAGAGAATTTACCAGTTTCGGCCTGTCCAAAGCACCTCATGTGTTCACAAGAGTGTTCACTCTAGTCTCAACCTGGCTCATGCCAACAGCATTTGTCTCCTTTGTTATTTAGATGATTGGTTGATTCTTGCAGACTTGGTGGAGACCCTTCTACACTGGAGAGGTTTTCTGTTTTTTGTCATGATCTGGGGATCACCTTAGATTTCAAGAAGTCTTCTCTCCAACTTTCACAGAAACTTGTATACTACTGATGTGAATAACCACACAAAAGTGCAAAGTTTTTCTGTTCGAAGGCAGGCTAAAAAGGGTTAAGGAAGCAGCACAATTATTCCTTTCACAAGACTCTCTGCAAGCACATCTGCGGCTATGCCTGTTGGGCCACCTGACCTCCCTGGAGCATCTGGTACAGCTGTCTTTGCATTTGGTCTCTAGCGGCAACTGAAAACCATTTGGTTTCAGCACAAGGATCCTCTGGATTTTCAGGTGCCGGTAGAGCAGGAGAGGGACCTGAGATATTGATTAGCAGATACCAACCTCCTCAAGGGAGTAGATCTCTCTCCTTCCCTGGATTTGATGCTTTTCGCAGATGCGTCAAAAGAATGGTCGGGGGCTCATTTGTTGCAGCACATGGCTTCTGGTCGAATTCTGATCAGTGGCGCCACATAAACCTGCTGGAGGTGAGGGTAGTTTTTCTGGCTCTCAAACACTTCCAACAGCCTCTTTCAGGTCACTCTGTAATGTTGATGAGTAACAGCACAATGGTAGTGGCGTATCTAAACAAGCAAAAAGGTACTTTTTCAAGGATGTTCTGCCAAGTAGCCATAGAAATATTGAGATGAATGGAAGACAATTTGATCTCCCTGTCAGCCCGGTTCATCTTGGGCAAAAAGAACATTCTCGTAGACAATTTGAGCAGGAAAACTCGGATAGTTGGCTCCGAATGGTCTTTGCATCCTTGAATAGCCAGCAAAGTCCTGACTTTGTGGAGTTCACCAGTAATAGACTTGCTGGCAACATTTCTAAACCGTAAGCTTACGGTGTACTGCTCGCCAGTACTAGATCCCTAGGCATCTTTACTGGATGCCTTCCAACTTTCCTGGGACAACCTAGATGTCTATGTACTCCCCCCCTTCTGTCTAATAAAGAGACTCCTCAACAAGGTGAGGGCATCTCAAGATCTGACGATGACCCTGATAGCTCCAACGTGGCAAAAAGCAAAATGGCATCCACATTTACTTCTGTTCACAGAGGTACTGAGGGAGTTGCCTCCATTCCACCACCTGCTCTGGCAGCCACATGCAGAGATGTAACAGAAGGCAATCGCTTCTCTTCTACTTCACTCCTGGACGTTATCCAGCATCTCCTCTTGCAGAGGATTTTTGCACGCTGTGGCGAAACAGATGTCTAGATACCTCTATAAGTTGTTTATCACTGTCTACTGTATTAGGGGAAGTATTCTATCTTCTGTGGTTGGTGTCATGAAAGAGGTGTCGCTCCTTTCGATTTCACTATACCTATTATAGCGAAGTTTCTGCTTTACCTCCTGGAGAAAAAACTCAGTCTCAGCAGGGAAAGGCTATCACTCTGCCTTGAGCTTTGTCTTTATACTAAACGGAGTTAACATTTCCTCCTTGACAGAATGAATATCTCTTGTCACCCAAGTTTTGAGCTTATGTGCTCCCAGTCAAAAGTTAGACCACCTCCTTGGAACAAGATACGAGTATAATGCTCCTTGAAAGGAGCACCTTACAAACCACTATATCAAGCCTCTGATTGCGACCTTACGCTAAAGACTGTTTTCCTTCTCACTCTTGCCATATGTAAGAAGGTCAACAAGTTGCATGGTTTTTCCTACAACATTGTCCATTCAAGGGGATGCGGGTAGGTAACTCTCAGCTTCATCCGAGAGTTTGTAGCTAAGACTCAGAATAGTGCTGTAGAGGACTCTAGGTTTGGCCCCTTCCAGATCTTGGGTCTCCATGCTGTAACCGATGATCTTGATCAGCTGCTACCAAGTCTTGTGAGAGCATTGAGGTATTATCTCAAGTGCACAAAGCTCGTAAGATAAAGCTCCCCGGGGTTATTGTCGCAAATGGTAATGCCTGCCGACCCCTTGCAGTCGCCACATGCCACCATTGTGTCCCCAGGGCATAATGAGTCTCGTTAGACATAATCATGCAGGGTTATTGCCGCATACAGGAAGGCCTGCTGACCGCTTGCGGCCGCCTCATCTCACCATTTTGTCCCCCGGGCATAACGAGTCTCTTGAAACATAACCCTTTGGAATTATTATCTCGGACTTCTCCATACGGGATTGAGAGCTCATGGGAACACTCAGATGGTGTCAGCTTCCAACCCCTTGTGGTCTACACCTTACCATGCTTATGTTTACGATTGATAGCAAAGAAGTATTTGCTTTCCGGTGTGTTTGTCCAGCCCACGAGGCAGGCGAGCTCCTACTACCGACGAAGGTCTGATTGCTTCGCTAGCAGCATGCACTCCTTGTGGGCGCATGTACACTCACGAACATGTTCACAATGCTATGGCTAGTCAATGATCAATTTCTTTTGAGCTACGATGTTACGCTTTGTCACATACATGTTATTCCCACAGTTGACTCCATGAGCTATCTCGGGGACCTCACACAGAAATGTGTTCACGATGCTTAAGCTCGTGTACGAGCACTTACCCTGAGTCACAGAAGTTGCGATTTGACACACCCACATATGGGCCAGCGAGCCACTACTGCCGACGAAGGCTGTTCCCTTCATCAGTTGCATGCACTACCCTCGCCTGCGTATGCACATCTGTGCGGAGTAACAAGGGCTACTTACCATAATACAGAACCTTCTGATGGTCCTTCATTCGCAAAGGACACTCGGTTTTAGTCATTTGAAGCGGGGAACCAATAAAATTGAAACCTGGTTCCAATACATAATTAGCTCTAATTCTTGGTCGATGGTTGTATCCCTTGGGGAAAGTCAGGTTATTCATGAACCCTCTACCTTCCCATAACCAGACATAGGTAGTCTGCCCTTAAGTGGGCTCCTTCTTCATCCCTGTCAGGTCCTCTCTAACATCAGATCATAAGTATCAAAGGTACTTACACTCTGAAACTTCACATAAGCGAGTCTGTTTCCTTGGGAGGGTACAATCGCAGCTTATTCCAGTTTTGCCAATGAATAATGGAGAGATCAGAGTCGTATTCGGCTCGTTTCTAAGGGATACCTGTCATCATGGAGAAGGTCTCGTCGTGAACATTTATCGATGTTCTCCAATCGAGTTCGGGTACAAGGAACCATTCGGGCCGCATCCAAATCTTCGTCCTGCTCTGGGATACCCATCACAAGGGATTCCTGCCATAAGATCTGACTAAACATATACTTTTTATAGAGGTAAACTTTCTGTTATTTTTTTGACTACCTGTCTGACAAATGTGATTGAAGATACGTCTCAATCTTGTCTTTTGGAAGTAAATGCTTGTGACTGATGGTTGGTTGACATTGATTAACTACATTATGAAAACATACTTAATGTTTTTATATATATGTATATATTTGTAGGTTTCTTTTCAGGTGCTTTGTGTGTGACAGTGTAGTACGGCAGGTTCTCAAGGACAGAGAACCTTCCCTTCCCACGTTTCTTCCTTGGTCATTGGTCTTCCCATTGGCGGATGGCCTTCCGCGCACTGGCCGCCACCGCAGGGGAGTTTTCATCGTTGGAATACTCCTCCATTTGGCTGTTATCGCTGCCTTCTCCCCTTCGTTTCATAGAGGAATCTGCTAGGAGAAGGAAGTGTGGCCGGCAGCGTACTCCACTGGAATGACACTTTTCCCGTTCTGTTGTAATTTAACTTTCAGCTTCGTCTCTGTGGGGTTCCCCTCCTTCCCGCCGGAGGGTTGTAGTTCTGTTGAGTAGTTATTTTTCTCAACTGAATTAATTGATTGTAATTCTTGTTTTGTTACAGTTTTACGCTGCCGCTCTCCTTCTCCCGTTGATGTCGGCCGGGGAAGGGAGTGCGCAGTCCTTAATTTGTGTCTGTTCTCTTGGTGGACACCTTTCCCGTCCACAGACTAGGTGCTCCTCCCAAGGGAGTTTTTTGTTACATAATTTATTTTATTTTTCTTCAGTTAGCGATGACGTTCTTTTTCGTTCGGCTAGGATAGCCGACGTAGTAAAGCAATGCCTTCCGTCCTGGGGGAATCCGCTGTCACTGTGCCATCACTTTCCTGTTCTCCTGCGCCAGCAGCAGCTCCGGATCATCTCGCTAACCTCAAGGAAATAGCTCCAGGTACGTTTTCTCTGGTAACGTTCGATGCAGACCTTCAACTTGAACAAGGATTGTTGGTGGGAAGCAAAGAGTGCTGCTTGGAGGTTCGCCTCCAGGGGTTGGATTTCTTTCCCTTCCAAAGGAGAGTTTTCCTCCCCAGATGTTGGGCTCTATTTCTCCTTTCCGAGGGAAAACTTCCCTTCTTCATCTCTTTTGTCTCTCCTGCGAGGGTCCCTTTCCTAGTGAAGGGGCTTTCATAGAGACTTCTCTTTGGAGACCTGCTGACGCCTTGTTCGTCTTTCTCTGCACCTTCAGGGTTCTCCTGCTCTGTCGGCAAAGAGACGCCTCTCGCATCCTCGCCTCCGCAGTCTTCCTCTTCGTAGGAACCTGTCCAGCTTGCCTCTTTGGGTTCCCGACCTTCGCTTCCGTCATCGGCCTCTCCTCAATGAACTTCGGTTCGTTTGTTGCCTGCAAGGGATCGTTCTCGATCTCCTCCTGGATATGTGTCGCCTCATGACGGTTGCATTTTTCCGCCTGAGCTCCCAGCTGCAGTTCATCGGGAGTGTTCTCCGTCTTGTCAGGCATCTGCTCATCAGGCTCACCATCGACCTTCAACGCGAGAATTGCCCTCCGTTCCGTCTGCTCGTAGATCGCCTAGCCATCGCGTACAGGTGTTTAACCTCTCGTAAATTGCCTGCTACGTGAGAACCACTTGCAGTTCGATAATCGCTTGCTCATTCATCCTCTCGGGTTTCGCCTGCTACGCGAGAATCGCTGACAGTTTGACAGCCACTTGCTCTTCCATCTCCCCCTCCGGAATTGCCTGCTACGTGTGAACCGCTTGCAGCTCGACAATCGCCTGCTGTACCAGCTGTTCGGAATCGTGTACGCGTCAGCGTCAGGAACTTCAATCTTGTATCTGACAGTGTTCTCACGTATCTCGCAACCGAAAAGCTTCAATCGCTGTCAGAGCGTATAATGCCCAATGCTGCACAAAACCCCTCAGCGTGAATCGTTGGCCTACCTCCTCGTCCAGTGATTCGTAGCTTGTCGTCGCTTAAACGCCCATTGCTCAACAAGCCAGCGTTCGGGTGTTGCTCAGAGCGTTTCAGTCTATCTCGTCGCTCTCCTTCGTAATGCAATCGCCCTCCAGGGTGTGAATCGCTTGCCCTTCACAATGCTCACCTGCTCGACAGAGTGTGAATCTCCAATGCTTCCATCAGCTTGTGAAATGCCTGAGCATTATCGACGATCGACATTTCATGTACCACCTAAGCGTTCGGTTATATTTGAATCGCTGACCCTTCCATCAGCTCGTGGATCGCCTGACCATCGTCAATGAACAACAACTCGTGTACCTCCTAAGCATTCAGTTACATGTGAACCGCTTACGTGTTCAACTTCATGTCAAGCTTCTGCTACGCGAGAATTGCCTGCTCTTCCACTACCTCAGAAATCGCCTGCTCATCAGCGATCGCCTACTCGTCAGCGTTTTGCCTACTCTTTAGCGTTCGCCTGCTCGGCAGCAATTGTTTTGCCAACAGTGTTCACCTCAGCGACCATATGCGTAGCTTAGACCTTCACCATCTTGGGAATCGCTCATCGGTCACTTAATGAACCAGCGTTCGGCCCTAACTCAGAGCGTTCCCAAACCATCCAGTCGCCTCTCTTTGGAATGCGTTCGCCCACCTGTTCACTTCAACGGGAATCATTTCTCATTGGTCAGCCTTCACGCTTAGCTACGCGTCAGTCGCCTACTCGAGGATCGTCGACACACCGACCTGCCTTTCATGCAGCGGTAACAATTGATCCCGTGTTATCGCGATATTGCTCATTATCGATTCATTGGTCTTCACGTTAGCAATCACCATCGTGTCTTGAGCAAGAGGATCACCAACTGCACCCACCAAAGGCGGTGGTTGTGGTCCCTAGGAATGTACGGTGGTTAACGATTGTTCACAGTCGTACCAGGAAGGCTTTGGAGACCTTCCTTCCCTCTGGCACCCACACCATTGACTTTCTGGCCCACCAGGCAATGACCCTGTGGGTTAACACTATTCTGAAACGTCAAGCAATTAGTGAATTGCTTCCTCGAGAGTTGTCGATTCACTGCCCTGCCTCTCGCTTGGCGGTAGCGATCGATCCCACGTTTTTCGTGGCACGCTCGTCGACTTTTTTCAGCATCAGCGTCAGACGTCTACCCTTTGTAGGTTGTAGACGTAGTCGTTTTGGAGAGCTTGTCTGCTGCCCTGCTAGCCACTCCTGCGACTGTGTCTTCATCTCCATCTTCCGCCGCCGACGTTTGTGCTCCTTCCCCTGACAAACATCCTTCGGCGGGAGAGCAAGGTCTGAGGCACATCTCTCTGAAGAGTGTTTCCCTGATCCCACGCTTGTACATCATCGGTCGGTGAGAAGAGTCCTTTGACATCTTCACCTCGTCAGTCTTCTTCAGAAGAAACTGCCCATCCTGTCTCCTCTGGTTACCGACCTTTGCCTCTGTCTCCAATCTCGTCTCAACATTCTCCATTACACCAGGCTTTTGCCCGGTGGGATGCGGTGGCTGAGAGTTTTCACCAGCAGGTCCCTAATGCTGAGATCACGAGGCTGCAAAACTCCTCCATATTCCATAGAGGGGTTCTTCCTCTTCAAGCCAAGGGATGTTGAGCAAGCCGCGGAGAGGTGGAGGAAGTCCAACACGAATTCCCTCCTTCTTAGGGCCCTTATAGCTCGGCCTTACAAACCTCCAGCCCTTCCAAAGACCAGCCATACGAAACCATCAACTATTAAAACGGCAGCTGTTTCGAAAACGAAGGTGTCTTAAAAGCCCTTTCCTGTTAACGAAGTGAAAGGCAACAAGTCCAATCGAGGAGGAAAACACCAGAGAGGTGGCGGTAAAAACCGTAAATGCTAGGAGAGGTCATCTCGCTGCTTGTGTGCCAGTAGGGGGATGCCTACAAAGCTGCTGGACCAGGTGCATGCAGCTCGAGGCCAAACCTTGGAGAATCTTCGTGATTTGTTCAGGGTATCGCATCCCGTTCTTTTCATCTCTCCCTCCCCTGACCAAGAATCCAGTGCTTGTGAGCTCCTTTGCGATGGGATCAGCAAAGGTGCAGGTCTTCGGGCCGAAGTCCAGACCTGGTTGGAGAAGGGTCCTATTCAGGAGGTCCTCTACAGTTCCCCAGTCTTCTTGAGTCGACTCTTTCTTGTGGAATAGGCATCTGGAGGCTGGAGGCCAGTCACTGATCTCTCGGTTCTGTACAAGTTTGTCGAACAGACTTCATTCAGTATGGAGATGGGAGACACGGTCAATCTAGTGATAAGACCACAAGACTTCATGTGTATATAGGACCTAAAGGATGCATATTTCCAGATCCCAATCCATCCATCTTCAAGGAAGTATCCGAGTTTCAACATCAACAGCAAGACATATCAGTTCAAGGTTCTGTGTTTCTGCCTTTCCACAACACCTCAGGTCTTCACAAGAGTGTTTGCCTTGTGTCACCTTGGGCTCACAGGTTCTGTCTCCTTCGTTGCCTGGATGACTGGCTAATCCTAGCAGACCCGGGGGCAACCCTTCTTCAGCACTTAGACAAACTTCTTAGACTTTGCCAAGATCTGGGGATCATGGTAATCTCGAGAAGTCTTCCCTGTTTTCCACTTAAAGACTGGTATACATGGGCATGGTATTAGACACCGAACATCATAAAGCCTTCCCATTAGGCAGGATAGCAAAGCTGAGGAAAGTCACAAGGCCTTTCCTCAAATGAGAAGATCTCCCAGCCCAGAAGGAGCTATGTCTACTCGGACATCTATCATCCTTGGCCCGTCTAGTTCCCATCTGTTGCCTCATGATTCAATCTCTCCAGTGGTGTCTGAAGTCCAGTTGGAATCAGGCTTTCAATTCCCCAGACACTCTGATTCCCATGGGATCAGAGGAAAGGACAGGTCTTGAGTGGTGGCTGACAGAGGAGAATCTGCTGAAGGGTGTCCATCTTCTAGTCCCTCCTCCTGATTTGATGCTGTTCTCGGACGCATCAAAAGAAGGGTGGGGCCCCACATACAGCACCACACGACCTCAGACCTTTGGTCAGAGTCCGAATAGTACCTTCACATAAATCTACTGGAGATGAAGGCTGTTTTTTCTGGCCCTTCAAGAGTTCCACCAGTTACTGGTGGGCCACTCTGTGGTGGTGATGAGTGACAACACCATGGTACTAGCTTACATCAAGGAGCAAGGAGGTACTTTTTTGCAGCTCCTATTATATCCCATCTAAGAGTAGAGGTACTGAGATGGGCAGAAGTCCACTCGGTTTTACTATCAGCTAGCTTCATTCCAGGCAAGAGGAATGTGCTCGCCGACAATCTGAGCAGAGCATCGCAGATAGTGGGTTCTGAATGGTCTGTGGATCACCTAGTAGCCAACAAAGTCCTGACTTTGTGGGGTTCCCCGACTGTGGACCTGTTTGCTACGGCCCTGAGCTTTAGGCTCCCGTTGGACTGCTTCCCAGTCCCAGATCCCAAGGCTCTCTCGCAAGATGTATTCCAATAACGGTGGGAGAACATCAACGTGTATGCATTCCCATCATTCTGGCTGATGAGAAGAATACTCAACAAGACCAGAACATCAGTCAATCTTTCAATGACCTTCATAGCTCCGCTATTGCATCACGCGAAATGGTTCCCAGACCTTCTGCTGCTCCTGATGGAGCCCCTAAGAGAACTTCCTCCATGACACAATCTACTCAGACAACCACATGCCAACATTTCAACAAGGCAGTATCTTCGCTACGCCTTCACGCCTGGAGACTATCCAGCATCTCCTCTCTCAGAGAGGTTTTTCACAACAAGTTGCAAAGGGGATGCCTGGATAGCTGCGAAAGTTATCAATTTCATTCTACCAGGTGAAGTGGAATGTCTACTATGGTTGGTGCCGCAGAAGGTGTCTCAATCCATTCAATACCACTATTCCAGCAATAGCGTAATTTCTTGTGTATTAAGGGAGGAAATGCATCTTTCGGTTTCAACGTTTGAAGGCTATCGCTCAACCTTGAGTCTCTCCTTTAAACTGAAAGGAGTGGGCATTTCCTCATCTTTAGAACTTCCATCCTCATGTGTAGTTGTGAACTTACCTGTCCTCAGTCAGAAGTGAGACCTCCCCCATGGA
The DNA here is from genome assembly GCF_036898095.1 of Palaemon carinicauda. Taxonomy (NCBI): domain Eukaryota; kingdom Metazoa; phylum Arthropoda; class Malacostraca; order Decapoda; family Palaemonidae; genus Palaemon; species Palaemon carinicauda. The sequence continues at coordinate 66,059,023 of NC_090725.1, forward strand.
TCGTGGTTCGAGTTCTTTGGTCCCTAGAAGGATCCCCGTACGAACCATTATTACAGGCAACAGTTTGCCTTCTAACCTGGAAGACGGCGTTCCTATTCGCCTAGGCCTCAGCCAAATGAGTTAGCGAGCTTTATGGTCTTTCGTTTGACGTTGCCCATTCAAGAGGATGGGTAGAAGTAAGCTTCAGCTTTGTCCCTGAGCTTGTTGCATAGACTCAGAATTCAGGTTTTGGATGCTAGATTCGACTCCTTCCGAATAATGAGTCTTCTTTCTGTAACTGTCGACCCAATCATCTGTTACTATGAACAGTAAGATGTTTGAAGCACTACCTCAAGAGATCAGCAGCAGCTTGGCCCAGAGCACCCTCACTGATCATCAGCATGGGCAGAAACAAGAGGAGGATCATGGAAAATACAATCTCTGCATGGGTTCGCAGGGTCACTGACCTTGCTCTGAATCCGGATCCCACTCCAGCAGGTTGTCCCAGAGCCCACGATGTCAGAGGCGTAGCTACGTCTCTGGCCTTCAAGAAGAACTACTCTGTGACGCAGGTATTGCTTGTGGGCGTGTGGAAATGCCAAACTACGTTCACTGCCCACTACCTGCAAGGCGTGACATACAGGAACCTCGATACATTTTCCATTGGTACTGTGGTGGATGCACAACAGTTGGTTTAGTACCTCAAGCTTTTTATTGGACAAGTAGCAGAAGGTTGAGGGCATTGGTTACCTGGGTTTTAGTCCGAGTGAATGAAAGGGAAAGTCTGGCTCTTTTACTTTCTTTATCCTCCCCTCTCTTGGGGAAATCAGCCTCCTGGGTCCTCTGCACAAGTTGACCTCAAACCTCTGCAGATAAACCATTGCTCGCATGTGTATCTTAGTATTGTCCTAATACAGTTGCATCCCCATACCCTGGCGAGGTGGTATTGGGAATGTCTCGGTCTCCTTGGTTATTCCCTGCAAGTCTCAGAATAACCTTTACCTTTACAGTCACATTGCTAGTTTCTTATCACACACAGCTTGGGTAGGCCGCAGACCATGCTTAGCAGGTTTATCGACGTGTTAGGGTCTCCTTATTATCGCACTAATTCCTGCACAATAGGGAATACCCCGGGTAAGGCCAAAAAGCCAGATTGCCAAGGACATCCACCTACCTAACGAGTGAGTCGCCCCTATAAATAGCGTTGGTTTGTATTCCAGTTACAGAGCAAATGACAAATTTGAGGTAATATGTATTTTTCCTAACAATACAAACATTAGCTATTTATGCATACTTGTCTGCCAACCCCGTCCCCCTTGAAGTCCTACCTCCAAGCAAAGTGAGCTCAATCACTGGTGTGTAAGTGGGAGGGGTATCAAATTACCCCCTTACCCCACTCCCCCCATCCCGCTAGTTACCCTCGCTAAATTTTAATGGCTCATCCTTTCAGCTTCGCCGAAAGTAATAACCCCTATAAATAGCTAAGGTTTGTATCGTTAGGATAACTACAAATTACCTCCGAATTTGTCATTTTTCAATATTAAACTTACCCGATAATCATGTAGCTGTCAACTCCGTTGCCCGACAGAATTCTATGGAGGGATACGCCAGCTATCACAATACTAGAAGGGGGTGTACTTACCAGCGCCACCTGTGGCCAGGTACTCAATCATTTGTTGTTGACACCTCCTCAATTATTCCTCTGTCGTGCTTCCGGCTAGACGTTCTGGGATACGCTCATGGTCTTCGAGTTTATTCATGGATATTTGGTGAAGTATTCTCTTAGATTAACGGCTGTCGCATACTGGAATCCTTTTTATATTAGCTAGATAGCTTTTATATAAATACTGATTAACGGTTTATGAATTTTTGCTTGTTTTTGGATCACCCTTTGACTAACTCTTTGAAACAAGATGTCTGACGTTTCGCAAGCTCCCTCCCATAGACGATGTAGGTCTTGCAATAGGCGTATTCCGAAGGCCTCGGTAGATCCTCACACCGCTTGTTCTGACTGTAGGGACAGGCCCTGTCTATTAGAAAATCGGTGTGAGGAGTGCGCCGGACTTTCGGAATTGGATTTTGTCCGTCTTTTAAAATATTCATCTAAGTTAGAGAGAGGTAGAGTTAGGAGAAGTTCTTCTCACTCTTCTATGTTTTCCTCACCTCATGATCCCCTACCTTTTCCTACCCCTGTAGTGGCTACCCCCGAACCTACTGTGTGCCCTCCGCCTGATATGTCAACTGTTTTGCGTGCTATTCAGGCTTTAGGAGATAAAGTAGAATCAGTGGTAAGTGACCATAAGTCTCTGATGGCCGAGGTTAAAGAACTGAAGGTCAAGAGTGCAGTGGGTGGAAATAGTGCCAGTGCTGTGACGAGTGCTAGTGTCTGTGCAGTGCCAAGTGCTAGTGGTGCCAGTGTGGTGCGTGAGGATTTTTCTGTGCGAGCCAGTCGTCCTCCCAGTCCGGGACCTCTTGCAAGCTCCCATGCCCAGGGGAGAAGCAATGTCGAAGGGCTTAAGGGTTCGACAGGCCTTGTTAGGCGCACAGAATTATCCTCGGTGGTTGCGGGCGTGTCTTCCTTAGACCGTCACTCCCACCTGCAGACGATTGAGCCCGTCTTCTCGTCCGCTGATCTTCATGCAGGGAAGAAACGTTGGTCTCAGGTCTCGAGACCGCTTAAACGTAGAGTTCAGTCAGCGAGTGCTCAGCCAGGTTGTAGTCATTGGCTCAGCTCCGACTCGCCTCAGTCATCGGTCGACTGTACTCCGCCCAAGAGGAGTAAGGTTTTGCCTATACAGACCCCGACTGTGACTTTACCTCAGTCTGTTATCGTTTCTGCCGACCCCAAGTGGACCCTGCTTCAGTCCATGCAAGCTCAGCTTTCGGACTTGATGCGTGAGTGTCGGGCTGAGAGTGTTGCACCTCCTCCTCCGCCTACACTCCCTCCACCTGTTCTCGCTCCGCCTGTGCTCGCCCAGCCTGCACCTGCTCCGCCTGGTCGCAGCACCATCTGCCAGGCGTACGATGTTGAGCCACTTTCGGAGTTTGCTGTTCCCAGTGTTGTTCAGCCTCAGCCTTCTTTAAGGCAACCCTTGCTTTGGGATCAGGAGAGTTATTCCACTCTTCCTCCTCCTCCCCTTGCTGCTCCACCAGTGGTGCAACTCTCGGTTGGGGTACAACAACCTCTCCCCTCCGTGAGTCTGTCTGCTCAACCATCGCTGCAGCGAGCTCAACCCTCATCTAGGCAAGCTCCTCTACACCATGGACTTGCGCCTCAGGAGCCTCAGCTTGCGAGAACTTTACCTTGTTCTGCGCAGCCTCAACCTCTTCATGCTCCACTCATCTCACAGGAACAGGAACGGACTACTCCGCCTCCGTCCTCCGCTCAGCTTGTGCAATCCTTGGGTTCAACTCTTGCTAGGAGTCAACCTCCTTCACCCATGCGCCTGCCTTCTGCTTCGTCTGTTGTTCAGCCTATGCAGTCTGAGCCTCAGGTTTTCCCTCAAGATGAGGAAACCTCTGTTATTGTTCCTACCCGTTCTGACTCTGCGGTTCAGCATTCTGGTCCTATCGCTTCGCTACCCTCTGCTGATGAAGTGTCGGATGATGAGGAGGCACACCTTGATCCCTCATCAGACGTGGAGGAGTCTAAGCTTTCTCCATTGTCTATTGATTTTCGAAAGGTCTTGGCTCTACTCAGGGAGCTTTACCCAGACCACTTCGTCTCTGCTGTTCCCCGCTCTCCTCCATCTGAGTTTTCGCTAGGCGTACAACAAGCTAAGTCGAACTATACTAAGCTTGTCCTAGCTAGATCCTCCAAGAGGGCTTTAAGGATCTTAGGGGAGTGGCTTCAGTCTAAACAACACCTGGGCAAGACTTCCTTCATGTTCCCTCCAACGAAGCTCGCTTCGAAAGGTTGCGTTTGGTATGCCACAGGGGAAGCACCAGGCTTGGGAGTTCCTGCCTCTGCCCAGGCTGACTTCTCAAGTCTGGTGGACTCGCCTAGGAGGACTGCGATGAGACGCTCGAAGGTTTGTTGGACCTTCTCAGACCTGGATCATCTTCTGAAAGGGTTGTTCAGAGCTTTCGAAATGTTCAACTTTCTCGACTGGTGCCTGGGAGCCCTCAGCAAGAAAACCTCTCCTGCGGACAAAGACTCTGCCATGCTAATTATGTCCTGCATGGATAAGGCCATCAGGGATGGATCGGGTGAGCTAGCGTCGTTATTTGTATCAGGGGTGTTGAAGAAAAGGGAACAACTGTGTACCTTCCTCTCCGCCAGCATTACACCGTGCCAACGGTCACAACTCCTTTTTGCTCCACTCTCAAAGTTCCTCTTTCCCGAGGAGCTAGTTAAGGACTTGTCGGCTGCCCTGATACAGAAGGACACGCACGATCTTGTAGCCTCATCGGCTCGTAAGTCTAAGGTTACCACCTCTGTCCCCAAGACTTATCGCTCCCCAGTGGCTGATACCCCGGCCACTAGATTCATACCGCCCTTTCGTGGTAGAGCCCCCAGCCGAGGAAGCTCCCGTCCAGACTCTCACAGGGGCAAGTCTAGGAAAGGACCCAGGACATCTAAGGGAAAGCACTGACTCTCAGATTCTCCAGACAACAGTAGGAGCCAGACTCAAGATCTTCTGGCGAGCCTGGGAGAAGAGAGGTGCAGACGCACAGTCTGTCAGTTGGCTGAGGTACGGTTACAGGATTCCATTCTGCCTCAAACCGCCTCTGACCACATCGCCCATCAACCTCTCTCCCAACTACAAAGAAGAGGACAAGAGGCTAGCATTGCAACAGGAGGTGTCGCTACTTGTGCAGAAGAAGGCAGTGGTTATAGTCCGGGACCATCAATCCCCGGGCTTCTACAACCGTCTCTTTCTTGTGGCCAAAAAGACAAGAGGTTGGAGACCGGTGCTGGACGTCAGCTCTCTCAACGAGTATGTCACCAAGCAGACGTTCACAATGGAGACGACCAAGTCGGTCTTAGCAGCGGTCAGACAGGAGGACTGGATGGTCTCGTTGGACTTGAAAGATGCATACTTTCACGTTCCCATTCATCCAGACTCCCAACCTTTCCTGAGATTCGTTTTCGGAAAGGTTGTCTATCAGTTCCAAGCCCTGTGTTTTGGCCTAAGCACAGCTCCTATGGTCTTTACTCATCTGATGAGGAATGTAGCGAAATTCCTGCACTTATCGAACATCAGAGCCTCCCTCTACCTAGACGACTGGCTGTTGAGAGCCTCCACGAGTCGTCGTTGTCTGGAGAACCTCTCTTGGACTTTAGATCTAATCAGAGACCTAGGTCTATTAGTCAATATAGAGAAATCTCAACTCATTCCCTCCCAATCCATTGTGTACCTGGGAATGGAGATTCAGAGTCGGGATTTTCGGGCTTTTCCATCGGCCCCCAGGATAAACCAAGCCCTAGAGTGCATCATGAGCATGCTGAAGAGGAGCAATTGCTCAGTGAGACAGTGGATGAGTCTCACAGGGACCCTCTCATCACTGGCCCTGTTTGTCGAGCTAGGGAGACTCCACCTCCGCCCTCTTCAATTCCATCTTGCAGCTCATTGGGACAAGGGCTCGACTCTAGAAGCAGTCTCTATCCCTATCAACCAAGAGATGAAGACCACTCTCCGGTGGTGGAAGCACAATCTCCTTCTCAAGGAGGGTCTATCATTGGCCATCCAGACCCCCCATCTTCATCTCTTCTCGGATGCATCGGACTCGGGCTGGGGTGCGACCTTGGACGGACGGGAATGCTCAGGAGTATGGAACAAGGAACAAGGATTACTCCACATCAACTGCAAGGAACTGTTAGCAGTTCATCTTGCCCTGTTGAACTTCAAGTCCCTCCTGCTAGGCAAAGTGGTGGAGGTGAATTCAGACAACACCACAGCCTTGGCTTACATCTCCAAGCAAGGAGGGACCCATTCGAGGAGCCTTTACGAGATCGCAAGGGACCTCCTCATTTGGTCAAGAGGTCTAAACCTCACACTGGTCACGAGGTTCATCCAGGGCGATATGAATGTTTCAGCGGATCGCCTCAGCAGAAGGAATCAGGTCATTCCCACGGAATGGACCCTCCACAAGAGTGTGTGCAACAGACTTTGGACCTTGTGGGGTCAACCTACCATAGATCTGTTTGCCACCTCCATCACCAAGAGACTTCCGCTTTATTGTTCCCCTGTTCCAGACCCTGCAGCGGTTCATGTGGAGGCTTTTCTTCTGAACTGGTCCCATCTCGACCTGTACGCATTCCCTCCGTTCAAGATTATAAACAAAGTTCTGCAGAAATTCGTCTCGCACGAAGGGACACGGCTGACGCTGGTTGCTCCCCTTTGGCCTGCAAGAGAATGGTACACAGAGGTACTTCAATGGCTAGTCGACTTCCCCAGGACTCTACCTCTAAGAGTGGACCTTCTACGTCAACCACACGTAGACAGGTTGCACCCAAACCTCCACGCTCTTCGACTGACTGCCTTCAGACTGTCGAAAGATTCGCAAGAGCTAGAGGCTTTTCGAAGGAGGCAGCCAGTGCGATTGCCAGAGCTAGAAGAATTTCCACTCGTAGAGTCTACCAGTCTAAGTGGGAGGTCTTCCGAAGCTGGTGTAGAGCCAATTCAATATCCTCTACCAATACCTCTGTGATCCAAATAGCTGACTTCCTTCTTCATCTTAGGAATGAGAGATCCCTTTCAACACCTACGATTAAAGGGTATAGGAGCATGTTGGCCTCAGTTCTCCGCCACAGGGGTTTGGACCTGTCTTCCAACAAGGACCTTCAAGACATTCTCAAGTCTTTTGAGACGTCTAAAGAACGTCGTCTTTCCACTCCAGGCTGGAATCTAGACGTAGTCTTAAGGTTCCTTATGACATCTAGGTTCGAACCTCTCCAGTCAGCTTCCTTCAAGGATCTTACCCTCAAGACTGCTTTTCTCGTTTGCCTTGCAACAGCTAAGAGAGTCAGTGAGGTTCATGCCTTCAGCAAGAACATTGGTTTCACAACCGAATCAGCTACATGTTCTTTTCAGCTTGGATTCCTAGCAAAGAACGAGCTTCCTTCACGTCCTTGGCCTAGATCGTTCGAAATACCTAGCCTCTCCAACATGGTAGGTAACGAACTAGAGAGAGTTCTTTGCCCTGTCAGAGCTCTCAAATATTATCTGAAGAGGTCTAAACCTATTCGAGGACAGTCAGAAGCCTTATGGTGTGCCATCAAAAAACCCTCGAGACCCATGTCCAAGAATGGGCTTTCGTACTATATAAGGCTTCTGATCAGAGAAGCACATTCTCACTTAAAGGAGGAAGACCTTGCATTGCTGAAGGTAAGGACCCACGAAGTAAGAGCTGTAGCTACTTCGTTGGCCTTTAATAAAAACCGTTCTCTGCAGAGCATTATGGATGCAACCTATTGGAGGAGCAAGTCAGTGTTTGCATCATTTTATCTGAAAGATGTCCAGTCTCTTTACGAGAACTGCTACACCCTGGGACCATTCGTAGCAGCGAGTGCAGTAGTAGGTGAGGGCTCAGCCACTACATTCCCTTAATCCCATAACCTTTTTAACCTTTCTCTTGAATACTTTTATTGTTGTTTTTATGGTTGTTACGGTAGGCTAAGAAGCCTTCCGCATCCTTGGATTTGGCGGGTGGTCTGTTCATTCTTGAGAAGCGCCTGGGTTAAAGGTTTGGTAGAGGTCCTTTAGTAGGGTTGCAACCCCTTGTACTTTGGCACCTTTGGGTTGATTCAGCCTCCAAGAGGAACGCTGCGCTCAGTAAGGAAGACGAACTTTAAATAAAAGGCAGAGTAACGGTTCTATTCGACTTCCTTACCAGGTACTTATTATTTCATTGTTATTTGAGATAACTGTTATATGAAATATGGGATACTTAGCTATCCTTTAATCATGTACACTGGTTTTCACCCACCTCCCTGGGTGTGAATCAGCTACATGATTATCGGGTAAGTTTAATATTGAAAAATGTTATTTTTATTAATAAAATAAATTTTTGAATATACTTACCCGATAATCATGATTTAATCGACCCTCCCTTTCCTCCCCAGAGAGAACCAGTGGACCGAGGAATAATTGAGGAGGTGTCAACAACAAATGATTGAGTACCTGGCCACAGGTGGCGCTGGTAAGTACACCCCCTTCTAGTATTGTGATAGCTGGCGTATCCCTCCATAGAATTCTGTCGGGCAACGGAGTTGACAGCTACATGATTATCGGGTAAGTATATTCAAAAATTTATTTTATTAATAAAAATAACATTTTAATACATCATATGAATTTCAGATACTAATGACCATAATTTAGTGCCATGTTTATTATTGGTGATGTATTTTTAGTGTACGGTAAAATTATTTTGAGGTAAACATTTCAGGAATCATACCCTTATTCTTTGAAAAATCATTGTCAGGTTTAATAGAATTGTCTTTACTCAATTTTAGTGCAATACAGTAATTGTTAATGGCGTAATAATGACTACTTAATCTTAGATAATAGAATATTCTGAAATATAACTTTAAAATATTTGTACAACTTTGAATTTTTGCTCAGTATAATAATGCATATTAGAATAGCGCCAACGTTATCCCTGCGTGTTGTAAGAGGCGACTAAAAGGGACGGGATGAGGGGGCTGGGAACCCCCTCTCCTGTATCTACATCCTGTGAGACATCGACACAGAGATGGAGCTGGGGGGAGAGTGACTGCTCCCCGCACTCTAGTTTTGGGGTGTTTGAATGTGCGTGGATGTAGTACGATAGAGAGTAAAAGATGTGAAATTGTAAGTATGTATAGGAATAGAAGGATGGATGTATTGGCCTTGTGTGAGACGAAGATAAAAGGAAACGGTGAAGTGATGTTTGGTGAAATGTCTGGTAGAGTGTCTGGGATTGAAAGGGGAAGAGCGAGAGAGGGTGTGGCTTTATTGCTGAGTGAATGGATGACAGGTAAAGCAGTGGAATGGAAGGAGATATCATCTAGGTTAATGTGGGTAAGGGTTAGGTTGGGTAGGGAATGTTGGGTGCTGTCAGTGCGTATGGGCCAGGTAGTGAGAAAAGTGAAGAAGAGCGGAATGAGTTCTGGAATGAATTAACTAGGTGTGTAGAAGGAATGATGTAGTTGTCATGGGTGACTTAAATGCTAGAGTGGGCGCTGGAGAGGTAGAAGGTGTCATTGGGAAGTATGGCGTACCAGGTGAAAATGAGAGTGGTGAGAGACTGGTAGATATGTGTGTTGAGCAAGAGATGGTGATAAGTAATAGCTTTTAAAAAAAGAAAGATAAAAATAAGTATACATGGGTAAGAGTGGCAAATGGAAGAGTAGTAGAAAGGGCATTAATGGATTATGTGTTGATAACTAAAAGAATGTTTGGAAGATTGAAAGACGTGGAAGTTAGTAAAAGAAAATTTTGTTGGGATTGCAAGTGATGTGTGTGGCAAGAAGGTTGTTGGAGGCAGCATGAGGAAGGGCAGTGAATGGTGGAATGAAGGAGTGAAGGTAAAAGTGGAAGAGAAAAAGAGGGCTTTTGAAGAATGGCTGCAGAGTAATAGTATAGAGAAGTATGAAAAATATAAAGAGAAAAATGTGGAAGTAAAGCGCAAGGTACGTGAGGCAAAGAGGGCAGCTGACCTGAGGTGGGGTCAGGGATTGGGTCATTCATATGAAGAGAATAAGAAGAAGTTTTGGAAAGAAGCGAAGAGAGTAAGGAAGGCTGGCTCAAGAATTGAAGAGACAGTGAAAGATGGAAATGGAAGGTTGTTAAAAGGAGAGGAGGCAAGGAAAAGGTGGGCGGAATATTTTGAAAGTTTACTGAATGTTGAGGATAATAGGGAGGCAGATATAATTGCTGTTGCAGGTGTTGAGGTGCCAGTGATGGGAGATGAGAATGAGAGAGAGATTACAATAGATGAAGTGAGGAGAGCACTAGATGAAACGAGAGTAGGAAAAGCGTCTGGTATGGATGGTGTGAGAGCTGAGATGTGTGACTGTACTTGAATGGTTGGTGAGATTGTTTAATATCTTTTGTGTTGTCAATGGTACCAGTAGATTGGGTTTGTGCATGTATTGTACCACTATATAAAGGAAAGGGAGATGTGCATGAGTGTTGTAATTCAAGAGGTATTAGTTTGTTAAGCGTAGTTGAAAAAGTGTATGGTAGAGTAATGATTGATAGGATCAAGGATAAAACAGAGAATGCAATCTTAGAAGTACAGGGTGGTTTTAGAAGAGGTAGGGGTTGTATGAATCAGATTTTTACAGTAAGGCAGATATGCGAGAAATATTTAGCAAAAGGTAAGGAGGTGTATGTTGCGTTTATGGATCTGGAGAAAGCGTATGATAGAGTTGATAGGGAAGCTATGTGGAATGTGATGAGGTTATATGGAGTTGGTGGAAGGTTGTTGCAAGCAGTGAAAAGTTTCTACAAAGGTAGTTTAGCATGTGTTAGGATAGGAAATGAAGTGAGTGATTGGTTTCTGGTGAAAGTGGGGCTGAGACAGGGATGTGTGATGTCGCCGTGGTTGTTTAACTTGTATGTTGATGGAGTGGTGAGAGAGGTGAATGCTCGAGTGCTTGGACGAGGATTAAAACTGGTAGACGAGAATGACCATGAATGGGAGGTAAATCAGTTGTTGTTTGCGGATGATACTGTACTGGTTGCAGACACAGAAGAGAAGCTTGGCCGATTAGTGACAGAATTTGGAAGAGTGTGTGAGAGAAGGAAGTTGAGAGTTAATGTGGGTAAGAGTAAGGTTATGAGATGTACGAGAAGGGAAGGTGGTGCGAGGTTGAATGTCATGCTGAATGGAGAGCTACTTGAGGAGGTGGATCAGTTTAAGTACTTGGGGTCTGTTGTTGCAGCAAATGGTGGAGTGGAAGCAGATGTACGTCAGAGAGTGAATGAAGGTTGCAAAGTGTTGGGGGCAGTTAAGGGAGTAGTAAAAAATAGAGGGTTGGGCATGAATGTTAAGAGAGTTCTATATGAGAAAGTGATTGTACCAACTGTGATGTATGGATCGGAGTTGTGGGGAATGAAAGTGATGGAGAGACAGAAATTGAATGTGTTTGAGATGAAGTGTCTAAGGAGTATGGCTGGTGTATCTCGAGTAGATAAGGTTAGGAACGAAGTGGTGAGAGTGAGAACGGGTGTAAGAAATGAGTTAGCAGCTAGAGTGGATATGAATGTGTTGAGGTAGTTTGGCCATGTTGAGAGAATGGAAAATGGCTGTCTGCTAAAGAAGGTGATGAATGCAAGAGTTGATGGGAGAAGTACAAGAGGAAGGCCAAGGTTTGGGTGGATGGATGGAGTGAAGGAAGCTCTGGGTGATAGGAGGATAGATGTGAGAGGGGCAAGAATGCGTGCTAGAAATAGGAATGAATGGCGAGCGATTGTGACGCAGTTCCGATAGGCCCTGCTGCTTCCTCCGATGCCTTAGATGACCGCGGAGGTAGCAGCAGTAGAGGATTCAGCATTATGAAGCTTCATCTGTGGTGGATAACGGGAGAGGGTGGGCTGTGGCACCGTAGCAGTACCAGCTGAACTCGGTTGAGTCCCTGGTTAGGCTGGGAGGAACGTAGAAAGTAGAGGTCCCCTTTTTGGTTTTTGTTTCATTTGTTGATGTCGGCTACCCCCAAAATTGGGGGAAGTGCCTTGGTATATGTATGTATGTATGTATGTATAATAATGCATTCTTTCATTTCTTTTCAGTCATGTCTATGGTGAAGAGCTGGCCCTCACCAGGTCAGGAAAAACAACGGGTGATATTAGTCACAAATATGATGAGTCTCACAAAGGTCTGCGAAGTTATGATACCCATAATGAGGTTTCTACTGCTGTTGAAAATGCAAAAAGAATCTTGGGAATAGATGTCAATGAAGATGGAATGTCTCCTGTCTCTCGGAAGAGTGCGCGGAAGACGCGCAAACTTCTTGAAAAGATTAAAAAAGAAATGAACTTAAAAATAGAGATTTTATCTGAAAAGATGACAACAGGAGAACCAATAGATACAAAAGAAATCTCCCTCAATGAAAAAGTTAGTTTTGAAAAAGGACGAAATCTATCACAGTCATCAGTGTTGGATGAAGCTGTGCCATTAAATGAGTTGAAATCCAACAAAGATGTTAAGAGGGATTCAGAAACAGTCGATAAGGTTTTACCAAATAAGGAGTCTAAGGTTGACAGCTTTGAACATAATGAGAAGTACAACGCAGATGGTGAAGAAGTTGATCCTCACCAAACACTGTCTCTCTTTAAGAGAAACGAATATAGTCAGGTAAGATTGCACACCTTTGGGATTTTTTTTTTTTTTTTTTAAATCAAGAAGTTTCAGTGAAATATTAAGTGAAAATTTTGTCCCATAGAATTTGACCCTATTAGCCTGATTTTTCTTGTCTCAACTAAAGTACGTAAATCTGAGAGAGAGAGAGAGAGAGAGAGAGAGAGAGAGAGAGATTTCGACAACTGATGCCTTTTATTCCAATAAAATCCGTCAGTTGTTGATCTCTCTCTCTCTCTCTCTCTCTCTCTCTCTCTCTCTCTCTCTCTCTCTCGAGAGAGAGAGAGAGAGAGAGAGAGAGAGAGAGAGAGAGAGAGATTTCGACAACTGATGCCTTTTATTCCAATAAAATCCGTCAGTTGTTGATCTCTCTCTCTCTCTCTCTCTCTCTCTCTCTCTCTCTCTCTCTCTCTCTCTCTCTCTCTCTCTCTCTCTCACATACAGATTTGAGTACTTTAGTTCATACAAGAAAAAATCGGGGTAATAGGATCCAATTCTATGGGACAAAATTTTGTCCTAATATTTCATTGAAACTTCTTTCCAGTTTTTTTTTTAATAGTCATTCCGGTGGTAAATACTTTATTATTATTATTATTATTATTATTATTATTATTATTATTATTATTATTATTATTATTATTATTATTATTATTATTATTACTACTTGCCAAGCTACAACCCTAGTTGGAAAAGCAGCATGCTATAAGCCCAAGGGTTTAGTTGTTTTACTTAAAACTCAGAGTATAACGTTTCTTGTATCTTCAAGTACATTTTCAAGACTATTGTGTATTTGTACTTCATTTGATTATCTCCGTATGAGAGAGTAGCATTTTTAACCCAAGGTGTTAATGCTAAAATAAGGGGTATAAGTTAAAAAAATAGAATGTAAAAGGGATTGGTATAATGTTGAATCATTGTTTTTGTATTAGAAAAATATGAATAGATTAAGGGTTACTATACTCAATTTTTTTTAATGAGGCGCATTTGCACAGACTCGCAGCGGTGCCCTTTTAGCTCGGAAATGTTTCCTGTTATCTGATTGGTTAGAATTATCTTGTCTAACCAATCAGCGATCAGGAAACTTTTCCTAGCGAAAAGGGCACCCCTGCGAGTCCGTGCAAATCTGCCTCACTAAAAAGAATTGACTATAGGTGTAATAGTATAGATGTAGAGAAGTAATAAAGAAAAGTGATCCGCATTATGAATTTAATTTAAGTATTGTTCATCCTAAGGTTGTGGTAAGACATACTACTGTAGTTATTTTGGAGGAAACCTTGTGACGACATGGGTTGTCATATATCCAACTGAGATTCGCTCTGTTTATTTATTCGTTTCCAAATGTGGAGGAATTTTTCTTTGTCATGCTCTCCGTCTTTGCTCCACTCGTAACTTTATATATATATATATATATATATATATATATATATATATATATATATATATATATATAATATATATATATATATATATATATATATATATATATATATATATATATATATACACATACATACATACATACATACATCTTTTACCATCAAACTTGAAGGGTATTCTAGTAAGGTGAAGGTTAATAGATACGGATTTTGGAATAAAAAGATGAATTGTCTTTCGGTATTTGATAAGAAATGTCAAATGGTTTGTGAATTTATTTTTATCGAACATTATTTTTGTTCAATTTTTATAATGTTTGAAGTGAGTAAATATCTTGACAACTTTATGGGAGATGAAGATTGTGGGTTAAAAGATTAAACAAAGAACTAATAGTTTTCCATAATCATGGACTGAATTCTTTTGAACACAGTGAAGGTCACAGGGAGAAGTAGAGTATGATTAATTCTTGTTTGGTCACAACTTGCAGCTCATATTTTACACAATGCATGTTTAGGATTTTAGAGATGTGTGATGACCTTGAACAAAGGTTGTTTGGACAAGTTAAGGTCACAGATAGAAGGAGAAGAATAATGTTGTTGGAATTTAATGGTAATGAGGATTAGGTCTTGGTCTAAAGATAACAGATTTTGGGAGTAGGTGTGTCTTTTCTTAGCATCATTATTGAATTTTTAAGTAATAGATTACAAAGAGTAGTTGGTGATGGGTACCATTCTGACCTTGGGATTACAATAGCTGGTGTCTGGTGTTCCTCAAGGGATGTTTTGGACCCCTTACTTTTCATACTGTATGCGCATGATATGACTTGATCTAGAAAACAAGCTGTTTCCCTATGCAGATGATACTATTCTCTTGGATGGCTGAATCCCTTAATAGAAATATAGCTAAAATCAGTGCGTGGTGCATGTTATGATTGTAAGTAGGTCGAGGATAGTGACTCCTCATCATCCAAATCTTTGCATTGATAATGTCTCTTTAACTATGTACAACTCATTTAAGATTCTAGTTTTGATTCTTGATTGCAAACTTACTTTTGAGAAACATTCAGTCTTTTTTCAATTACACAAAAATATGCTTATTAAGAAAAGTCATTTAAGATTTTCGATAATCAATATATCCTGAGAATTTTTTTTTTAATTATTTCATTCTACATTTTTCTAGTAATTTTCTCCAGTCAGGTCGTTATCTGCTGACTTTTATCTTCTTTTGTTAGGTGAAAACTTGCAATCTATCAAATTCTTTATTCCTGATCTGGTCATTAATCTCTGGTATCGTCATTCAGTTAGTTCTTTACGCATGTTGCATAAGATTATTTCCAATTCTGATCATGCTATGCATTTAGATCTTCCGAGACTGTACCATCGTGTATGTACTACTAGGTTTGCAGTTAATCCTAACAGTCATGCCTTCTCCATCATAAGACTTAACACTACGCTGTATCCTAGAGGTTTTGTTCCAGCCGTGACCAAACTGTGGAATGATCTTCCTATTTTGGCGGTTGAATCGATGGAACTTCAGAGGCTCAAACATTTTGCAGATGCTTTTCTGTTGAGCATATTGACAAGTCTCTTTTTATAGATTATATATGACAGATCTCTTTTAACGTTGGTACTGATTTTAGACATTTTTTTTTTATTACTTCTCATATGATTTATTTGATATTTCCATATTTCCTTCTCTCACTGGGCTACTTTCCCTGTTGAAGCCCTAGAATTTGTAATATGCTGCCTTTCCAACTAGGGTTGTAGCTTGGCTAGTAATGATAATAAAAGCCATAATTTTTTAATACATGATAGGGTTTGGAAAAACTCATCTC